>NW_022991903.1:0-15000 GCF_902827175.1 Gymnodraco acuticeps
AACAGAGAGGGGAAGATGGGAGGAGAAGATGCCCAGTGACGGGACTGAGACCGGGACCGGGTCCAGCAGCACCGGGACTGGGTCCAGCAGCACCGGGACCACAGGGACCAGTAAGGTGTCCAGCAGCACCGGGACCACCGGGCCTAGCACCGGGCCCAGTAAGGGGTCCAGCAGCACCGGGACCACCGGGCCTAGCACCGGGCCCATAAAGGGGTCCAGCAGCAGCACCGGGACCGGGTCCATGCAGAGGCTGCTGCCGGTGGCGGTGACGGTGTCCGGTGCGCTCGCGCTGCTGCTGCTGCTCCTCGCGCTGTGCACGGACCACTGGTATGAGACCGACACGCACCGCCACAAAGAGAACTGCGACCGGACCGGAACCGAGTCCTCTGACCAGCAGAACCGCGACATGCCAATCTACCACCTGCCGCTGCTGGAGTACGGGGGGGGGGACGCGCGCGCGCAGCAAGCCCGTGCACGTGGGCAGCCGCGAGGACGAACTGCTGGAGAACTGGCGTGCGATCCTCGGGATGGGCATCCTCGAGACCGCGTGCGGGAGGCCGCTGTTTCCCGCGCACTCCGGACTGTGGAGGAAATGCTTCTGCGCGGGAAGAGACCCGGACATCGACCGGCTGATCGATAGGGGTCAGAAACACCTTTATGTATACTATTATATACCTTTATATATACCTTTATTTATATATATATATATATATATATATATATATATATATATATATATATATATATATATATACACACATCTATCTACATCTACTATCTGTAAACAACAACAGCAAGAGACCCGGACATCGACCGGCTGATCGATAGGGGTCAGAAACACCTCTATATACCTATTATACTATTATATATATATTAGGGCTGTTAAAATATTTAATCGCGATTAATGGCAAATTCTAAATGTACCTTAGAGGGATATTTTTCAAGTTTTTAATACTCTTATTGTTCAAATGTTAGTTCATTATCATTTGAACATTACAAATATTCGCCTCATTTCAACCTGGAACCTCTCTCATTCAATAATACTGTGTGTGTGTGTGTGTGTGTGTGTGTGTGTGTGTGTGTGTGTGTGTGTGTGTGTGTGTGTGTGTGTGTGTGTGTGTGTGTGTGTGTGTGTGTGTGTGTGTGTGTGTGTGTGTGTGTGTGTGTGTGTGTGTGTGTGTGTGTGTGTGTGTGTGTCGGCGAAATGCCGCTCCTCTGTTTTCATAACAGTCAAAGCATGAGACTGAAGTTCCCACTGTGGGTCAAAATAAGGCGCTGTGACTCCGAGCTAACTGTCCTCACTGAGTGAAGTCCAATAGTCTCCGGTGAGTCTTTCTTAAATCCTCCTCTACTTTCGCTGCTTGGACTTCATACAAGTTGTGTGTTTTCGACACAGTGGTGGCTCTGGAAGGCGATTCATAAGTGCAGCCGTTAGATGCGACCCGGATGATATCACGCAGCCCCTCATCCTCCACCATGTTAATTGGCCTACAAGCTGTCGCCACCCATTTCGCGATCTTTGTTGAAAGTTTGCTGCTCGTAGACGAGTCCAGGCGTCTCCTCCGCACACTTTCAAGTGTGCCACAAGCGGGCGGCAGGAGCGGGCTGTCGGCATCAGCAACGTGCTTGGATTTATTTTAAACTCGATGCGCTCTGAAACTACGGGGTGGCCGAGGACAAAAAATGCACATGCGTTAATCGCGTTAAAATAATTAGTGGCGTTAATTTTTTTGTTGACAGCCCTAATATATATATATATATATATATATATATGCTGAGCAGTTCTAGACCCATGTTACCGGGGGCAGGGGCGGTTCTAGGGGGGGCCACAGGGGCCAGTGGCCCCCCCTAGAACCGCCCCTGGTTATATATTCCTATATCTATTATATATAATAGATATAGGAATATACCAGGGGCGGTTCTAGGGGGGCCACAGGGGCCAGTGCCCCCTGTGGCCCCCCCTAGAACCGCCCCTGGTTATATATTCCTATATCTATTATATATATATATATATCTATCTACACTGATGTTACTACACACTACTAGGGGGTGTAACGGTATACGTACCCGTACCGAAATTATTCGGTACGGGCCCTTCGGTTCGGTACTCGTGTGTACTGAAGTGAACCGAACGAATATAACGTTAAACGTAAAAAATTGAGAACGTGAACAACTTGTTGGAAGTAATCTCAGGTGCTGCGTCGCAGCATTCAGAGTCATTTGCTCACATTGGGTTCAACGCGTCATAGAGCGAGCAAGTCATTTCATTGGACGAGAGGCATACTGAGAGCTGGTCACAGGGATGCGTTCAAATGTAGTCAGTAATTTGAGGAACTGTGGAAATGGCGAACGCAGATAAAGTTGAGCTGAAAATCCTCCAGCATCATTGAAGTCTCCGGTTTGGGAACATTTTGGTTTTGCAGTTACGAACAAGGATGACGGGCAAAGACAGGTGGACCGAACCAAAGCTGTTTGTCGGCATTGTTCAACTAACATTGGTTACGCGGCTGGCAATACATCAAACGTGCACACTCTTGAAAAGGCATCACCCGAACGTGAATATCACCGGTACCAAAAGACTGAAGTGCAAACCCAACTCCCGCTAGCATGTAAGCCTCCACCACTCGCAGAGAGTTCAGACCGAGCCAAAGCTATTACAAATGCCAAGTATCCTCATGCTGCCATGTTAGCAAAGCGCTACCTGGCTGTATCTGCTACCTCTGTCTCTAGAGAGGGTGTTCTCCACAGAGACATTGTTAGAGCCAGCAGATCTGCTACCTATGTCTCTAGAGAGGGTGTTCTCCACAGAGACATTGTTAGAGCCAGCAGATCTGCTACCTCTGTCTCTAGAGAGGGTGTTCTCCACAGAGACATTGTTAGAGCCAGCAGATCTGCTACCTCTGTCTCTAGAGAGGGTGTTCTCCACAGAGACATTGTTAGAGCCAGCAGATCTGCTACCCTCTGTCTCTAGAGAGGGTGTTCTCCATAGAGACATTGTTAGAGCCAGCAGATCTGCTACCTCTGTCTCTAGAGAGGGGTGTTCTCCACAGAGACATTGTTAGAGCCAGCAGATCTGCTACCTCTGTCTCTAGAGAGGGTGTTCTCCACAGAGACATTGTTAGAGCCAGCAGATCTGCTACCTCTGTCTCTAGAGAGGGTGTTCTCCACAGAGACATTGTTAGAGCCAGCAGATCTGCTACCTCTGTCCCTAGAGAGGGTGTTCTCCACAGAGACATTGTTAGAGCCAGCAGATCTGCTACCTCTGTCTCTAGAGAGAGTGTTCTCCACAGAGACATTGTTAGAGCCAGCAGATCTGCTACCTCTGTCTCTAGAGAGGGTGTTCTCCACAGAGACATTGTTAGAGCCAGCAGATCTGCTACCTCTGTCTCTAGAGAGGGTGTTCTCCACAGAGACATTGTTAGAGCCAGCAGATCTGCTGCCTCTGTCTCTAGAGAGGGTGTTCTCCACAGAGACATTGTTAGAGCCAGCAGATCTGCTACCTCTCAATCAATCAATCAATCAATAGGATACGGCTGTAATAGGCCTAAGGCCTTTTAGTCGCTCATAAATAAATGAGTAGATCACTGATTCTTTATTTACTATGGATGCTGGCAACAGTCACATAGTCCAAAGTGAAGGTGATGTTTGACCAGTAGTGGTCGAGGCGGGATTTGAGACAGTTAACCGTCTTGGATGTGACAACGCTTTCTGGCAGATCATTCCACAAGTCAACCACACGCAGGCTGAAAAAGTTGCGGCGGATAGCCAGTCTTGAGTACTGTTTCTTCAACTTGAGGCAGTGTCCACGAGTCCTGGTGTTATAATCCCGTTGTAGTGGGCATGATGTTTTGTAGATGTTGTGGAGATATTTGAAAACTTCGATCATATCTCCCCTCGCCCTTCTATAATACATACTCGGGATTTTAAGACGTTGCAGTCGTTCTTGATATGGTAGGTCCTTTAGTTCTGGAACCAGCTTCGTTGCCCTTCTCTGTATTTTCTCGATGAGCTCAGCATCCTTTTTGTACATGGGGGACCAAGCGACATTCCCATACTCGAGGAGTGGCCGTACAAGAGAGATGTATAAACTACGTACTACGTCAGAGTCCAAATAAGTGTATGATCTGCGGATCATTGCTAGGATACCATTGGCTTTGTTACTTGCCCGACGGATATGGTCACTAAATGTCAGGGTATTGTCAACATTCACACCGAGGTCCTTTTCATTCTGAGTCTCGGATAGGTTTATAGTGTTTGAATTATCACCCATATTCATATTTTTTATTCAGAAAACCTAAGTGCATTACTTTGCACTTTGCTGCATTGAATTTGAGCTGCCAACACTCGGACCATCTTTGCATTTCTCTGAGATCTGACTGGAGTTTTTCTGCATCCTCTTTACACTTAATTTCCTTGAAGACTTTAGTATCATCTGCAAACATCTGGACCCTGGAGCTCACATTATCCAGTAGGTCGTTGATATAGAGGACAAACAGTGCAGGACCCAGGACACTACCTTGTGGAATTCCACTGAGAACTGGGCACCATCCAGATGGTTTCCCGTTAACAAAGACTCTCTGTCGCCTGTTTTTGAGAAAGTCTGAGATCCAGGTGAGTATGTCTCCACGGATACCATACCCATAGAGCTTATTCAGTAATCTTTTGTGAGGTACAGTATCAAATGCTTTCTGGAAATCCAAATAAATGGCATCGAGACTTCCTCTTTCATCAAGGGTACGAGACCATATTTCAAGGCAGGCCAGGAGTTGGGTTGAACAGGATCTGCCCTGGACGAAGCCGTGTTGGCGGTCTGATAATAGGTTGTTTGAGTCAAGATGTTCTATGACGGCATCACGCACCAAGGATTCAAGGAGTTTGCATACTACTGCTGTAAGGCTGACAGGCCTATAGTTTCCAGGATTGCTTCGGTCACCTTTTTTGAATATAGGAGTTACATGACCATCCTTCCAAGGCTGTGGTACCACACCTTCATCAAGCGATTTTTTAAATATGGTAAGTAAGGGTTCATCTAGTTCGTCACACAGTTCTTTGAGAATCCTGGGATAGATGCCATCCGGTCCTGATGCTTTTGAGGCATCTAAGTTCGATAGTTTTTTATGGATGTCCTTAGATGTGAAGTCCAATTTATTTAGTGTAGTATTAAATGGTCTGTCCTGGAAGTCTGGTATTGATGAGGTATCCTCCTTTGTGAACACACTAGCAAAGAAGGAATTTAGTGTATTGGCTTTGTCCTTGTCATTTTGAGCCAGGCTGCCATTAGCCTTTTTCAGATCTCCGACTGTGGCATTGACTTTTAGCTTGCTTCTGGCATATTTATAAAAAGCTTTCGGATTCTCTTTGGCTTCCTTTGCAATTTTTCTTTCATGCTCTCTTTTAGCTTTCCGACACTCCCATTTAACTTGGTTGCACAATTTTGCATAGGAACAACGGTCACTCTCTGTACCAGATAACCTTTGTAAGGTGTAAGCTGCACTTTTTGATTTGATTTGATGTTTGATTCTATCATTTATCCATTCCGGAGTAGAGCGATTTTTCTTACTTTTTCCCGACGACATAGGGATGTGCCTCTTGCAACTTGTTAGGATTTTTTCTTCCATGGCCTCCCACTGTGCTGAAGCTGACTTGTTTTCAAAGGTCTGTGCCCAGTCTGTCCCAATCATTTCCTGTTTCAGGCCTTCATAATTTCCTTTATCAAGGATGAACTTGCGGTTTGGATTGTCGCATATCTCATGGTAGCATAGAAATTTGAAAGACAGGCAGTCATGGTGACTTTTTCCTAGTGGTGCTTCATGGCATAGATCCTCAACCATTCCCTCCTCATTTGTGATAATTAGGTCAAGCACGTGTGGGGTTTGGTTTCCTCTTGCATGAGTTGGTTTTGTTACATGTTGAAATACGTAGCAGTCTCTCAAGCATTCAAGGAACATGGATGCAGGGTGGTTTTCACTCTCTGGTGCCCGTATGGGTTGCCAACCAATTTCAGGATAGTTAAAGTCTCCCATAATTAAAACGTGGCTGCGGTTTAGTGAGGAAGCTTCTTCAACTAAACTTCTAGTTTCAGAGTTGCCAATATCTTGACAGTTTGGTGACCGGTAGACACATCCAACCAGAAGACGGTCCGTATTGCGGAGTTGTATTTCACACCACACAGATTCTGTAGATGTACAGCCCTTCAAGTTCTTAGGTACTGCTCTGAGGTAGGATTTCGTGTAGATACAGACACCTCTTCTACCCTCATCTAGATTGCTGAAAATGTCATATCCACTGATGTTCAATTCACATAACTGGATTGGTACTTGTGGGTTTTTTGGAAGTGCTTCACTAATAGCTATAATATCTGGGTCATATTTATCAATGTTTGCTACCAGTTCATTTCTCTTATTCATAACAGAATCTGCATTAGTGTAAAGACATTGAAGGCCCTTAGAAAGTCCTCTACTACTCTCTGAGTTGTTATTATTTATGTATTTGTGGGTTCTGTCATGTTTTAATTTGGTTTGATTTTTTGCCAAACAACTTTCATGTCCCACACTGGTCCTTGTATTTTGAACCGCCACATGTTCGTTCCGTCCTCTTCCATTTTGATTTTTGCTTTCTTGACAAGGTCGTTCCTCTGTTCCCGTTCTTCTTTGGAGAGGTCGTTTGCCACACTTATTAACTTGAACTTTGCTGATGCGTTCTTCAATTTGTGGAGACTTGACATTATTTTTCGTTTCTCGAAAGTGGAATTTGTGGTAATCAGCATTGGTCTGTTTTTTTCCGGTTCTCGAGTCCCGAGGCGTATCACCTTTGATGCCAAAACCCCTTCGATTCCCAACTCGTTTTTTATCAGATCGTTTATCGTATCTTCATCATGCCGTTTCCTGGCATCTATATTTTCGTCCTCACTTTCTTGTAATCTGTGTATAACAATGTTTTTCTCTCTGCTCTCTTCTGACTGTTGTTCTCTCGTAAACTCCCTGATTGCCGATTTGACTAGTACCTTATCGTGTATTGTTTTCTTCCTGACAACATCTGACCACGTAGGTGAAGTATCATCCTCAGTTACAGAGTCACTGTCTCCCTCCTAAGGTGGGCTCACCTGTATGTCTTGGGAGATGAGCTGTGTGATAAGCTCTCTGGTGTAGTTTTGTTGTTTCTCTGCTTGCTTAATTATCATCTCCTCTAGTGCGTCCAATCTTTTTACTAATTCAGGTGATGAAATTGTTTCTTGTTGTTTATTGTTTTCCAACAGTTCCTCTGATTTTGAATCCTTCAGTGCCTTGCGGGTTTTATCCTGGCATTGCTTACTACACAGCCACATCAAGTCATCACGCCGTGTGACTGCATACTGTGCATTTGTTAGTTTCAGACATTTTGCACATGTGTGTTTATTGCAATTTTCACATTCTAGTATCTTTGTGCTGACCTCACTGAATATGACTTGGCAGATATTACATACCCAGGAGTCTTCATCTGCTGTTTTATTGACATTTGTTACATCGTTACCTCCCTCTTTTTTATTGTCAGGTGGCTCATTTCCGGCAAACTGTATAGCTGTTTGACTTACGAGCCTCATCTTCCCTTTATCTTCTTCATTCTCTTGCTCGTCTTTCTTCTGTTTTGGATTATTTCCCGGCATGTCTTGTTGTTGTTGTCGCTAGAGATTTGTCTGATTGTCGGCTCTTCCTGGAGCTGACAATCGGACAGCTGTTAGCTCCGTTAGCAGCTAACTCTCCTCAACCCACTCACGTAATGCCCGTCTCTTTCTCCGGTAAACTCTGGGTCTTTTCTCCGGTAAACTCCGTGTGTTTACTCCGGTAAGCTCCGTGTGTTTTCTCCGGTAAACTGCGTGTGATTTCAACCTCAAAATGCACCGATAACTGTGAGTGCAGAGCTGCGTGTTCTCCGTTAGAAGTGTTATCCAGGTAGGTGTTGGAGCCAGGTAGGTCTGCAGACATGAGTAATGTTCCTGAGACTGACTCATACACCAAGACCTCTGTCTCTAGAGAGGGTGTTCTCCACAGAGACATTGTTAGAGCCAGCAGATCTGCTACCTCTGTCTCTAGAGAGGGTGTTCTCCACAGAGACATTGTTAGAGCCAGCAGATCTGCTACCTCTGTCTCTAGAGAGAGTGTTCTCCACAGAGACATTGTTAGAGCCAGCAGATCTGCTACCTCTGTCTCTAGAGAGGGTGTTCTCCACAGAGACATTGTTAGAGCCAGCAGATCTGCTACCTCTGTCTCTAGAGAGGGTGTTCTCCACAGAGACATTGTTAGAGCCAGCAGATCTGCTACCTCTGTCCCTAGAGAGGGTGTTCTCCACAGAGACATTGTTAGAGCCAGCAGATCTGCTACCTCTGTCCCTAGAGAGGGTGTTCTCCACAGAGACATTGTTAGAGCCAGCAGATCTGTTACCTCTGTCTCTAGAGAGGGTGTTCTCCACAGAGACATTGTTAGAGCCAGCAGATCTGCTACCTCTGTCTCTAGAGAGGGTGTTCTCCACAGAGACATTGTTAGAGCCAGCAGGTCTGCTACCTCTGTCTCTAGAGAGGGTGTTCTCCACAGAGACATTGTTAGAGCCAGCAGATCTGCTACCTCTGTCTCTAGAGAGGGTGTTCTCCACAGAGACATTGTTAGAGCCAGCAGATCTGCTACCTCTGTCTCTAGAGAGGGTGTTCTCCACAGAGACATTGTTAGAGCCAGCAGATCTGCTACCTCTGTCTCTAGAGAGGGTGTTCTCCATAGAGACATTGTTAGAGCCAGCAGATCTGCTACCTCTGTCTCTAGAGAGGGTGTTCTCCACAGAGACATTGTTAGAGCCAGCAGATCTGCTACCTCTGTCTCTAGAGAGGGTGTTCTCCACAGAGACATTGTTAGAGCCAGCAGATCTGCTGCCTCTGTCTCTAGAGAGGGTGTTCTCCACAGAGACATTGTTAGAGCCAGCAGATCTGCTACCTCTGTCCCTAGAGAGGGTGTTCTCCACAGAGACATTGTTAGAGCCAGCAGATCTGCTGCCTCTGTCTCTAGAGAGGGTGTTCTCCACAGAGACATTGTTAGAGCCAGCAGATCTGTTACCTCTGTCTCTAGAGAGGGTGTTCTCCACAGAGACATTGTTAGAGCCAGCAGATCTGCTACCTCTGTCTCTAGAGAGGGTGTTCTCCACAGAGACATTGTTAGAGCCAGCAGATCTGCTACCTCTGTCTCTAGAGAGGGTGTTCTCCACAGAGACATTGTTAGAGCCAGCAGATCTGCTACCTCTGTCTCTAGAGAGGGTGTTCTCCACAGAGACATTGTTAGAGCCAGCAGATCTGCTACCTCTGTCTCTAGAGAGGGTGTTCTCCACAGAGACATTGTTAGAGCCAGCAGATCTGCTACCTCTGTCTCTAGAGAGGGTGTTCTCCACAGAGACATTGTTAGAGCCAGCAGATCTGCTACCTCTGTCTCTAGAGAGGGTGTTCTCCACAGAGACATTGTTAGAGCCAGAAGATCTGCTACCTCTGTCCCTAGAGAGGGTGTTCTCCACAGAGACATTGTTAGAGCCAGCAGATCTGCTACCTCTGTCTCTAGAGAGGGTGTTCTCCACAGAGACATTGTTAGAGCCAGCAGATCTGCTACCTCTGTCTCTAGAGAGGGTGTTCTCCACAGAGACATTGTTAGAGCCAGCAGATCTGCTACCTCTGTCTCTAGAGAGGGTGTTCTCCACAGAGACATTGTTAGAGCCAGCAGATCTGCTACCTCTGTCTCTAGAGAGGGTGTTCTCCACAGAGATGTTGTTAGAGCCAGCAGATCTGCTACCTCTGTCTCTAGAGAGGGTGTTCTCCACAGAGACATTGTTAGAGCCAGCAGATCTGCTACCTCTGTCTCTAGAGAGGGTGTTCTCCACAGAGACATTGTTAGAGCCAGCAGATCTGCTACCTCTGTCTCTAGAGAGGGTGTTCTCCACAGAGACATTGTTAGAGCCAGCAGATCTGCTACCTCTGTCCCTAGAGAGGGTGTTCTCCACAGAGATGTTGTTAGAGCCAGCAGATCTGCTACCTCTGTCTCTAGAGAGGGTGTTCTCCACAGAGACATTGTTAGAGCCAGCAGATCTGCTACCTCTGTCTCTAGAGAGGGTGTTCTCCACAGAGACATTGTTAGAGCCAGCAGATCTGCTACCTCTGTCTCTAGAGAGGGTGTTCTCCACAGAGACATTGTTAGAGCCAGCAGATCTGCTACCTCTGTCTCTAGAGAGGGTGTTCTCCACAGAGACATTGTTAGAGCCAGCAGATCTGCTACCTCTGTCTCTAGAGAGGGTGTTCTCCATAGAGACATTGTTAGAGCCAGCAGATCTGCTACCTCTGTCCCTAGAGAGGGTGTTCTCCACAGAGACATTGTTAGAGCCAGCAGATCTGCTACCTCTGTCTCTAGAGAGGGTGTTCTCCACAGAGACATTGTTAGAGCCAGCAGATCTGCTGCCTCTGTCTCTAGAGAGGGTGTTCTCCACAGAGACATTGTTAGAGCCAGCAGGTCTGCTACCTCTGTCTCTAGAGAGGGTGTTCTCCACAGAGACATTGTTAGAGCCAGCAGATCTGCTACCTCTGTCTCTAGAGAGGGTGTTCTCCACAGAGACATTGTTAGAGCCAGCAGATCTGCTACCTCTGTCTCTAGAGAGGGTGTTCTCCACAGAGACATTGTTAGAGCCAGCAGATCTGTTACCTCTGTCTCTAGAGAGGGTGTTCTCCACAGAGACATTGTTAGAGCCAGCAGATCTGCTACCTCTGTCTCTAGAGAGGGTGTTCTCCACAGAGACATTGTTAGAGCCAGCAGATCTGCTGCCTCTGTCTCTAGAGAGGGTGTTCTCCACAGAGACATTGTTAGAGCCAGCAGATCTGCTACCTCTGTCTCTAGAGAGGGTGTTCTCCACAGAGACATTGTTAGAGCCAGCAGATCTGCTACCTCTGTCTCTAGAGAGGGTGTTCTCCACAGAGACATTGTTAGAGCCAGCAGATCTGTTACCTCTGTCTCTAGAGAGGGTGTTCTCCACAGAGACATTGTTAGAGCCAGCAGATCTGTTACCTCTGTCTCTAGAGAGGGTGTTCTCCACAGAGACATTGTTAGAGCCAGCAGATCTGCTACCTCTGTCTCTAGAGAGGGTGTTCTCCACAGAGACATTGTTAGAGCCAGCAGATCTGCTACCTCTGTCTCTAGAGAGGGTGTTCTCCACAGAGACATTGTTAGAGCCAGCAGATCTGCTACCTCTGTCTCTAGAGAGGGTGTTCTCCACAGAGACATTGTTAGAGCCAGCAGATCTACCTCTGTCCCTAGAGAGGGTGTTCTCCACAGAGACATTGTTAGAGCCAGCAGATCTGCTACCTCTGTCCCTAGAGAGGGTGTTCTCCACAGAGACATTGTTAGAGCCAGCAGATCTGCTACCTCTGTCTCTAGAGAGGGTGTTCTCCACAGAGACATTGTTAGAGCCAGCAGATCTGCTACCTCTGTCTCTAGAGAGGGTGTTCTCCACAGAGACATTGTTAGAGCCAGCAGATCTGCTACCTCTGTCTCTAGAGAGGGTGTTCTCCACAGAGACATTGTTAGAGCCAGAAGATCTGCTACCTCTGTCTCTAGAGAGGGTGTTCTCCACAGAGACATTGTTAGAGCCAGCAGATCTGCTACCTCTGTCTCTAGAGAGGGTGTTCTCCACAGAGACATTGTTAGAGCCAGCAGATCTGCTGCCTCTGTCTCTAGAGAGGGTGTTCTCCACAGAGACATTGTTAGAGCCAGCAGATCTGCTACCTCTGTCCCTAGAGAGGGTGTTCTCCACAGAGACATTGTTAGAGCCAGCAGATCTGCTACCTCTGTCCCTAGAGAGGGTGTTCTCCATAGAGACATTGTTAGAGCCAGAAGATCTGCTACCTCTGTCTCTAGAGAGAGTGTTCTCCACAGAGACATTGTTAGAGCCAGAAGATCTGCTACCTCTGTCTCTAGAGAGGGTGTTCTCCACAGAGACATTGTTAGAGCCAGAAGATCTGCTACCTCTGTCTCTAGAGAGAGTGTTCTCCACAGAGACATTGTTAGAGCCAGCAGATCTGCTACCTCTGTCTCTAGAGAGGGTGTTCTCCACGGAGACATTGTTAGAGCCAGCAGATCTGCTACCTCTGTCTCTAGAGAGGGTGTTCTCCACAGAGACATTGTTAGAGCCAGCAGATCTGCTACCTCTGTCTCTAGAGAGAGTGTTCTCCACAGAGACATTGTTAGAGCCAGCAGATCTGCTACCTCTGTCTCTAGAGAGGGTGTTCTCCACAGAGACATTGTTAGAGCCAGCAGATCTGCTACCTCTGTCTCTAGAGAGGGTGTTCTCCACAGAGACATTGTTAGAGCCAGCAGATCTGCTACCTCTGTCTCTAGAGAGGGTGTTCTCCACAGAGACATTGTTAGAGCCAGCAGATCTGCTACCTCTGTCTCTAGAGAGGGTGTTCTCCACAGAGACATTGTTAGAGCCAGCAGATCTGCTACCTCTGTCTCTAGAGAGGGTGTTCTCCACAGAGACATTGTTAGAGCCAGCAGATCTGCTACCTCTGTCTCTAGAGAAGGGTGTTCTCCACAGAGACATTGTTAGAGCCAGCAGATCTGCTGACTCTGTCTCTAGAGAGGGTTGTTCTCCACAGAGACATTGTTAGAGCCAGCAGATCTGCTACCTCTGTCCCTAGAGAGGGTGTTCTCCACGAGACATTGTTAGAGCCAGCAGATCTGCTACCTCTGTCTCTAGAGAGGGTGTTCTCCACAGAGACATTGTTAGAGCCAGCAGATCTGCTACCTCTGTCTCTAGAGAGGGTGTTCTCCACAGAGACATTGTTAGAGCCAGCAGATCTGCTACCTCTGTCTCTAGAGAGGGTGTTCTCCACAGAGACATGTTAGAGCCAGCAGATCTGCTACCTCTGTCCCTAGAGAGGGTGTTTCTCCACAGAGAATGTTGTTAGAGCCAGCAGATCTGCTACCTCTGTCTCTAGAGAGGGTGTTCTCCACAGAGACATTGTTAGAGCCAGCAGATCTGCTACCTCTGTCTCTAGAGAGGGTGTTCTCCACAGAGACATTGTTAGAGCCAGCAGATCTGCTACCTCTGTCTCTAGAGAGGGTGTTCTCCACAGAGACATTGTTAGAGCCAGCAGATCTGCTACCTCTGTCTCTAGAGAGGGTGTTCTCCACAGAGACATTGTTAGAGCCAGCAGATCTGCTACCTCTGTCCCTAGAGAGGGTGTTCTCCACAGGACATTGTTAGAGCCAGCAGATCTGCTACCTCTGTCCCTAGAGAGGGTGTTCTCCACAGAGACATTGTTAGAGCCAGCAGATCTGCTACCTCTGTCTCTAGAGAGGGTGTTCTCCACAGAGACATTGTTAGAGCCAGCAGATCTGCTACCTCTGTCTCTAGAGAGGGTGTTCTCCACAGAGACATTGTTAGAGCCAGCAGATCTGCTACCTCTGTCTCTAGAGAGGGTGTTCTCCACAGAGACATTGTTAGAGCCAGCAGATCTGCTACCTCTGTCTCTAGAGAGGGTGTTCTCCACAGAGACATTGTTAGAGCCAGCAGATCCTGCTACCTCTGTCCCTAGAGAGGGTGTTCTCCACAGAGACATTGTTAGAGCCAGCAGATCTGCTACCTCTGTCTCTAGAGAGGGTGTTCTCCACAGAGACATTGTTAGAGCCAGCAGATCTGCTACCTCTGTCTCTAGAGAGGGTGTTTCTCCACAGAGACATTGTTAGCGCCAGCAGATCTGCTACCTCTGTCTCTAGAGAGGGTGTTCTCCACAGAGACATTGTTAGAGCCAGCAGATCTGCTACCTCTGTCTCTAGAGAGGGTGTTCTCCACAGAGACATTGTTAGAGCCAGCAGATCTGCTACCTCTGTCTCTAGAGAGGGTGTTCTCCACAGAGACTTTGTTAGAGCCAGCAGATCTGCTACCTCTGTCTCTAGAGAGGGTGTTCTCCACAGAGACATTGTTAGAGCCAGCAGATCTGCTACCTCTGTCCCTAGAGAGGGTGTTCTCCACAGAGACATTGTTAGAGCCAGCAGGTCTGCTACCTCTGTCCCTAGAGAGGGTGTTGTCCACAGAGACATTGTTAGAGCCAGCAGATCTGCTACCTCTGTCCCTAGAGAGGGTGTTGTCCACAGAGACATTGTTTAGAGCCAGCAGATCTGCTACCTCTGTCTCTAGAGAGGGTGTTCTCCACAGAGACATTGTTAGAGCCAGCAGGTCTGCTACCTCTGTCCCTAGAGAGGGTGTTCTCCACAGAGACATTGTTAGAGCCAGCAGATCTGCTGCCTCTGTCTCTAGAGAGGGTGTTCTCCACAGAGACATTGTTAGAGCCAGCAGATCTGCTACCTCTGTCTCTAGAGAGGGTGTTCTCCACAGAGACATTGTTAGAGCCAGCAGATCTGCTACCTCTGTCTCTAGAGAGGGTGTTCTCCACAGAGACATTGTTAGAGCCAGCAGATCTGCTACCTCTGTCTCTAGAGAGGGTGTTCTCCATAGAGACATTGTTAGTGCCAGCAGATCTGCTACCTCTGTCCCTAGAGAGGGTGTTCTCCACAGAGACATTGTTAGAGCCAGCAGATCTGCTACCTCTGTCTCTAGAGAGGGTGTTCTCCACAGAGACTTTGTTAGAGCCAGCAGATCTGCTACCTCTGTCTCTAGAGAGGGTGTTCTCCACAGAGACATTGTTAGAGCCAGCAGATCTGCTACCTCTGTCTCTAGAGAGGGTGTTCTCCACAGAGACATGTTAGAGCCAGCAGATCTGCTACCTCTGTCTCTAGAGAGGGTGTTCTCCACAGAGACATTGTTAGAGCCAGCAGATCTGCTACCTCTGTCTCTAGAGAGAGTGTTCTCCACAGAGACATTGTTAGAGCCAGCAGATCTGCTACCTCTGTCCCTAGAGAGGGTGTTCTCCATAGAGACATTGTTAGAGCCAGCAGATCTGCTACCTCTGTCCCTAGAGAGGGTGTTCTCCACAGAGACATTGTTAGA
>NW_022991903.1:22500-40000 GCF_902827175.1 Gymnodraco acuticeps
CTGACATTACATGACATCACATGTCACTTGTTAGACGCTTTTATCCAAAGCGACTTCCATACTCAACACTGAGGACAATCCCCACAGGAGCACTTTGGGGTGAAGCGTCTCAGGGACACAACGACATGTTGACTGCAGTGGGGTTTGAACCTGTGCTCCCTGATCCAAACACCAAGGCTCTATCCACTGCACCACAGACCCCCCCACTCTGTAAATACCAAACTGACCCCCCCACTCTGTAAATACCAAACTGACCCCCCCACTCTGTAAATACCAAATGGACCCCCCCCACTCTGTAAATACCAAATGGACCCCCCCACTCTGTAAATACCAAACTGACCCCCCCACTCTGTAAATACCAAACTGACCCCCCCACTCTGTAAATACCAAATGGACCCCCCCACTCTGTAAATACCAAACGGACCCCCCCCACTCTGTAAATACCAAACGGACCCCCCCACACAGGAAACTGATAATTAATTATAAATATATAAGAGCAGGAGTCCCACAGATTCCAGCCTAACCCAGAGTACACATACATATATAAATATCCCTTATTCAACAGGGTCCGTCTGACGCTGAGATGTTATGATGATGATGATGATGATGATGATGATGATGTTGTTGTTGATGTTGTTGATGATGATGATGATGATGATGATGATGATGATGATGTCACAACACACACTGTAGGGCTGTCGGAAGGAAACAACAGTAAGTCTGGAGACTGTCTGACTCAGCGTTAGCTCAGAGTTAGCTCTGCGTAAGCTCAGTGTTAGCTCAGTGTTAGCTAACGCAGCGTCCACACGGCAGCATGTGTCTGAAGCTCGACCAACAACCAATCACATTAATCTCCCGCCCCGGACACACAAGCACGCGGTTTGATTGGCTAGAGCCTGTACTGGCATATGATTTGATTGGCTGACGCTTCCGTCGAAGCTTCAAAAGTTGAACTTTTCTCAACTTTTGAAGCGAGCAACGGAGGCAAAGCGAAGCTACGGAACCACAATGCAGTTCGGCAAAGCGTGACGTCACCCCATTCAAAGTGAATGGGAAGAAGCATTGAAGCTTCAACGCACGCCGCCGTGTGGATGGACCGTAAGCGTTGGCTCAGAGTTAGCTCAGCATTAGCTCAGTGTTAGCGCAGTGTTGGCACAGCTCTGATAGCTCAGAGTTAGCACAGCTCTGATAGCTCAGAGTTAGCTCAGCTTTAGCTCAGCATTAACTCAGAGTTAGCTCAGCGTTAGCTCGGCTCTGATAGTTCAGAGTTAGCTCAGTGTTAGCTCAGTGTTAGCTCGGCTCTGATAGCTCAGTGTTAGCTCAGCATTAGCTCAGCTCTGATAGCTCAGCGTTAGCTCAGCTCTGATAGCTCAGTGTTAGCTCAGCGTTAGCTCAGCTCTGATAGCTCAGTGTTAGCTCAGCTCTGATAGCTCAGTGTTAGCTCAGCTCTGATAGCTCAGTGTTAGCTCGGCTCTGATAGCTCAGTGTTAGCTCAGCATTAGCTCAGCTCTGATAGCTCAGCGTTAGCTCAGCTCTGATAGCTCAGTGTTAGTTCAGCGTTAGCTCAGCTCTGATAGCTCAGTGTTAGCTCAGCTCTGATAGCTCAGTGTTAGCTCAGCTCTGATAGCTCAGCGTTAGCTCAGCTCTGATAGCTCAGTGTTCGCTCAGCTCTGATAGCTCAGCGTTAGCTCAGCTCTGATAGCTCAGTGTTAGCTCAGCTCTGATAGCTCAGTGTTAGCTCAGCTCTGATAGCTCAGTGTTAGCTCAGCTCTGATAGCTCAGTGTTAGCTCAGCGTTAGCTCAG
Source organism: Gymnodraco acuticeps (assembly GCF_902827175.1). Taxonomy (NCBI): domain Eukaryota; kingdom Metazoa; phylum Chordata; class Actinopteri; order Perciformes; family Bathydraconidae; genus Gymnodraco; species Gymnodraco acuticeps. The sequence continues at coordinate 24,305 of NW_022991903.1, forward strand.
CTCTGATAGCTCAGTGTTAGCTCAGCGTTAGCTCAGCTCTGATAGCTCAGTGTTAGCTCAGCTCTGATAGCTCAGTGTTAGCTCAGCGTTAGCTCAGCTTTGATAGCTCAGTGTTAGCTCAGCGTTAGCTCAGCGTTAGCTCAGCTCTGATAGCTCAGTGTTAGCTCAACTTTAGCTCAGCTCTGATAGCTCAGTGTTAGCTCAGCGTTAGCTCAGCTCTGTTAGCTCAGTGTTAGCTCAGCTTTGATAGCTCAGCGTTAGCTCAGCTCTGATAGGTCAGTGTTAGCTCAGCGTTAGCTAAGCTCTGATTGCTCAGAGTTTGCTCAGCATTAGCTCAGCTCTGATAGCTCAGTGTTAGCTCAGCGTTAGCTCAGCTCTGATAGCTCAGAGTTAGCTCAATAATTAGCTCAGCTCTGATAGCTCAGAGTTTGCTAAGCTCTGATAGCTCAGAGTTAGCTCAGCTCTGATAGCTCAGTGTTAGCTCAGCTCTGTTAGCTCAGCTCTGATAGCTCAGAGTTAGCTCAGCTCTGAGAGCTCAGTGTTAGCTCAGCTCTGATAGCTCAGTGTTAGCTCAGCGTTAGCTCAGCTCTGATAGCTCAGAGTTAGCTCAGCATTAGCTCAGCTCTGACCCAGACGTCCCAGCACTAAAGCCTTCCTCAGTATAAACACAGAGTTAAAGCAGCAGGATGTAAACAGAGATGTGATTAAACTGAGAGTCAGTTTGTGCAGAGGGTTAGGAGGGCAGGTTTGAGAGAGTACCTCTACAGATGTTCAGAGAGATGTTTCAGGGTCACACACACACACACACACAGACAGACAGACAGATGTATATACAGCATCTTCTGTTTTTTACTTATTTAGAGAGTATATGAACTGCAGTCTATGGACCCCATGCTGACTCTGAAGAACTCTAACAGACCGGATCAGCTGCTGGGCTTCATGGACTGACTGTACCCTCTGATACCCCCCCTATACCCTCTGATACCCTACCTTTACCCTCTGATACTCCCCCTTTACCCTCTCATACCCCTGATACCCTATCTTTACCCTCTGATACCCTACCTTTACCCTCTCATACCCCTGATACCCTACCTTTACCCTCTGATACCCTACCTTTACCCTCTCATACCCCTGATACCCTACCTTTACCCTCTGATACCCTACCTTTACCCTCTGATAGTCCCCCTTACCCTCTCATACCCTCTGATACCCTACCTTTACCCTCTGATACCCTACCTTTACCCTCTCATACCCCCTGATACCCCCTTTACCCTCTCATACGCCATGATACCCCCCCTTTACCCTCTCATACCCCCTCTCTTGACCCTCGGATACCCTCTCATTCTCCCTGATACCCTCTCTGCTGGCCGTCCAGCTGTAGATAAAGCCCAGCTGTGTTTCCAGATGTTATAATCACGTGATGCTCTGTAGTCCAATAAACACCAGTGACTGTGACTCCTGTGTGATTGGAAGAGACAGCAGGATGTTTACCTATCATCATTTACAGGTCAAACTAAATAAAGAATATATGAGTGCTTTCAGAAACAACAGAGAGCTTGCTGTGTTGGTGCCGAACAGAAACAGAGTCAAATAATGAGATAGTCACATATGTAGATATAATGAGAAGTCAGAGATCAGGAAACAAAATATGTTTACATTTTTAATAGAAATGTGTTTGATAATCCTGAAGAGGGTCTTTATTGCATTGCATTTAGCTGACGCTTTTTTCCAAAGTGACTTACAATAAACATTGATTGATTGATTGATTGAAAAGTTTATTAACAGCTTGTATATTGGGTACAGTACAGTACAGCTCAAAACATACAATTGTTAAGGGGATGCAGACCAGAGAAAGACTTTCGTCTTGTTTACATCAGGGTCCCCCATTTCCAATTCATCATGTCATATAAGACATATTTGACATACAGATGGCTTATTTACAATTTACATACAGGTGGTTTTTTACATACAGATTGCTTATTTACAATTTTCATTTTAGATTTCCTTCTAATACATCCTAACCGGACATCAGGTTTCATAGAGCCAAACATTTCAAGTGCTACTCAACTGGCTATAGATAAGCCAGCCCTTTATTAGTATATAAGTGCTTTGTTAGTATCGCTCGAAGTGGAGTCGAAAGAGATTTTTGTTTTGTTTTCAGTCTGCGCCGGAAGATGTGTAAGCTTTCTGCTGTCCTGATGTCAATGGGTTTATACTGCTGTTAATAACCGGGGTTTAGCTGCAGTACCGCCGGGGGCCGCGGGGGACAGCTGACGTCACTGCCACGCGCACACCCACTCAGATCCCCGCCCATCTACGTCAGTCTGCCAAGTGCGCATGTGCAGTCTGCTCCACAGTACCGCACACCGGAGACACAACAACCGACCGTCCGGTAAATAGAGACTGACAGGAGCCCGGGGAGAGTCGTGAGAGAGACCGGGTACAGAACACCGAGAGGCCGGGGAGAGAGCACCGAGAGACCGGCCACAGAGCATCGAGAGACCGGGGACAGAGCACCGAGAGACCGGGGACAGAGTACCGAGAGACCGGGTCCCGCACATCACACACCGGAGAGATGCCCTCCCCCCGGTGATCTCCCCCTGGAGGAGGGTCTCAGGTCCGGGTCCGGTTTGGATGTGATCCCGCGGCACCATGCAGGCGCTGCCGCTGCAGTACGACTTCTTCAGCGAGGAGAACAGCTTCAAGTGGAGAGGCCTGTTAGTGCCCTCTCTGGAGAAGGTACACACACACACACACACACACACACACAGCCTGTTAGTGCCCTCTCTGGAGAAGGTACACACACACACACACACACACACACACACACACACAGCCTGTTAGTGCCCTCTCTGGAGAAGGTACACACACACACACACACACACACAGCCTGTTAGTGCCCTCTCTGGAGAAGGTACACACACACACACACACACACACACAGCCTGTTAGTGCCCTCTCTGGAGAAGGTACACGCACACACACAGGATACCTAATGTGTTAGCATTAGCATCAGAAAGCTAACCCATCATCTTTACAGGAGATGATAGGTTCGCTCTCTGATGCTAATGCTAGTCTCAGGACTGGTCTCTCGTCTGTGGATCTGATCTCAGTTCAGTTCTGGTGTTTACATGTAAACGCTGACCTGTAGAGTCCTGTTGTTGTCAGTCCATCAGAAACATGCAGGTCTATGTGCTCAAACACAACACACACACACTGAAGCTGTATTTTGTATATATTATTAATATTATTGTGATGTGAAGATTACACTTTTAATCTGAAGTATATTACCTTTATTACCTTTCAATGTGTGTGTGTGTGTGTGTGTGTGTGTGTGTGTGTGTGTGTGTGTGTGTGTGTGTGTGTGTGTGTGTGTGTGTGTGTGTGTGTGTGTGTGTGTGTGTGTGTGTGTGTGTGTGTGTGTGTGTGTGTGTGTGTGTGTGTGTGTGTGTGTGTGTGTGTGTGTGTGTGTGTGTGTGTGTGTGTGTGTGTGTGTGTGTGTGTGTGTGTGTGTGTGTGTGTGTGTGTGTGCTTGTGCGTGCGTACAGGTGCTCCACCAGGTGCATCCTAACCTGGTGTCTCAGCTCGGGGCTCTTCAGTACATCGAGGAGCTGATCCTGCTGCTGCTGAGCACACTGTGTCAGGCCCAGCCCCGCAGCGTGCAGGACGTGGAGGTACACACACACGTCACACACACACACACACACATCACACATCACACACACGTCACACACACACACATCACACACACACACACGTCACACACACACCTGGGCTCTCGACTAACTTTTTTCCCCATCCTCCCGGAACCGTCCCGAAATTAATGTGGACCGTCCCGAATTTAAAATGTTAGTTTTTCTACATTATCATTAGTTAAAATCATTCAAAGTGACCTTTAACATAAATAAAACATCATACAAATCATTAGATGATAATTCATCAACCTTTTTATTTGAGTAAATCATTCAATCACAGAAACAAAGGCCAAATATATTTAAACAAACACACAAACGAGAAGATTACTCTAACATTGAATCCAATCAAGTCCCATCCAATTAACAAAACAATCCAACACTGTCCTGAAGACAGAACCCAGAGTAACCAGGAGGACAGTCTGTAATACAGTCAGGAGACCTTTACAAACGGCCCCCTCGCACACAGACGGGAGAGAGAGATCTCGTCTGGATTGGAAAGATCGAAGATACATCATAGACGCATGTTGTAGTCTTATTGCATATTAGAAACGGAGTTGGTGAAACTAAAACTGCGATATAATGTTTATGTAGCAATAACACATATGACATATTTTAAATGTCTCCAGTACCGATAAAAAGTCCCGCAGTGGGAAACCCTTGATGCCATTACATCAAGTGGAAACACTCCGTAAGGAAGAGACACACCGTTTGGATCCCCGGGAAAGAGGGACACGCCGGAGCGGACAGACTCGGCCGGTCGTGAGTAAATAAAGAGAATAAATCCGTGTAGCATTGATTGGAATGTCGGACGTGTTAAAGTCTAAAAGGAAATCATAACGGCGATGCTCACATTGGAGGAGGATTGTAAATACCTGTGGACCTGTGGACCTGAGCAGCGTGGCACCTTCAAACACAGAGCAGCGTAACACCTTCAAACACAGAGCAGCGTAACACCTTCAAACACAGAGCAGCGTAACACCTTCAAACACAGAGCAGCGTAACACCTTCAAACACAGAGCAGCGTAACACCTTCAAACACAGAGCAGCGTAACACCTTCAAACACAGAGCAGCGTAACACCATCAAACACAGAGCAGCGTAACACCTTCAAACACAGAGCAGCGTAACACCTTCAAACACAGAGCAGCGTAACACCTTCAAACACAGAGCAGCGTAACACCTTCAAACACAGAGCAGCGTAACACCTTCAAACACAGAGCAGCGTAACACCTTCAAACACAGAGCAGCGTAACACCTTCAAACACAGAGCAGCGTAACACCTTCAAAACACAGAGCAGCGTAACACCTTCAAACACAGAGCAGCGTAACACCTTCAAACACAGAGCAGCGTAACACCATCAAACACAGAGCAGCGTAACACCTTCAAACACAGAGCAGCGTAACACCTTCAAACACAGAGCAGCGTAACACCTTCAAACACAGAGCAGCGTAACACCTTCAAACACAGAGCAGCGTAACACCTTCAAACACAGAGCAGCGTAACACCTTCAAACACAGAGCAGCGTAACACCTTCAAACACAGAGCAGCGTAACACCTTCAAACACAGAGCAGCGTAACACCTTCAAACACAGAGCAGCGTAACACCTTCAAACACAGAGCAGCGTAACACCTTCAAACACAGAGCAGCGTGGCACCTTCAAACACAGAGCAGCGTAACACCTTCAAACACAGAGCAGCGTAACACCTTCAAACACAGAGCAGCGTAACACCTTCAAACACAGAGCAGCGTAACACCTTCAAACACAGAGCAGCGTAACACCTTCAAACACAGAGCAGCGTGGCACCTTCAAACACAGAGCAGCGTGGCACCTTCAAACACAGAGCAGCGTAACACCTTCAAACACAGAGCAGCGTAACACCTTCAAACACAGAGCAGCGTAACACCTTCAAACACAGAGCAGCGTAACACCTTCAAACACAGAGCAGCGTAACACCTTCAAACACAGAGCAGCGTGGCACCTTCAAACACAGAGCAGCGTAACACCTTCAAACACAGAGCAGCGTAACACCTTCAAACACAGAGCAGCGTAACACCTTCAAACACAGAGCAGCGTAACACCTTCAAACACAGAGCAGCGTAACACCTTCAAACACAGAGCAGCGTGGCACCTTCAAACACAGAGCAGCGTAACACCTTCAAACACAGAGCAGCGTAACACCTTCAAACACAGAGCAGCGTGGCACCTTCAAACACAGAGCAGCGTAACACCTTCAAACACAGAGCAGCGTAACACCTTCAAACACAGAGCAGCGTAACACCTTCAAACACAGAGCAGCGCTGCACCATCAAACACAGAGCAGCGTAACACCTTCAAACACAGAGCAGCGTAACACCTTCAAACACAGAGCAGCGTAACACCTTCAAACACAGAGCAGCGTAACACCTTCAAACACAGAGCAGCGCTGCACCATCAAACACAGAGCAGCGCTGCACCATCAAACACAGAGCAGCGCTGCACCATCAAACACAGAGCAGCGTAACACCTTCAAACACAGAGCAGCGTAACACCTTCAAACACAGAGCAGCGTAACACCTTCAAACACAGAGCAGCGTAACACCTTCAAATACAGAGCAGCGTGGCACCTTCAAACACAGAGCAGCGTGGCACCTTCAAATACAGAGCAGCGTAACACCATCAAACACAGAGCAGCGTGGCACCTTCAAATACAGAGCAGCGCTGCACCTTCAAACACAGAGCAGCGTAACACCTTCAAACACAGAGCAGCGTGGCACCTTCAAACACAGAGCAGCGTGGCACCTTCAAATACAGAGCAGCGTAACACCATCAAACACAGAGCAGCGTGGCACCTTCAAACACAGAGCAGCGTGGCACCTTCAAACACAGAGCAGCGTAACACCATCAAACACAGAGCAGCGTAACACCTTCAAACAGAGAGCAGCGTAACACCTTCAAACACAGAGCAGCGCTGCACCTTCAAACACAGAGCAGCGTAACACCTTCAAACACAGAGCAGCGTAACACCTTCAAACACAGAGCAGCGTGGCACCTTCAAACACAGAGCAGCGCTGCACCTTCAAACACAGAGCAGCGTAACACCTTCAAACACAGAGCAACGTAACACCTTCAAACACAGAGCAGCGTAACACCTTCAAACACAGAGCAGCGTAACACCTTCAAACACAGAGCAGCGTAACACCATCAAACACAGAGCAGCGTAACACCATCAAACACAGAGCAGCGTAACACCTTCAAACACAGAGCAGCGTAACACCTTCAAACACAGAGCAGCGTAACACCTTCAAACACAGAGCAGCGTAACACCTTCAAACACAGAGCAGCGTGGCACCTTCAAACACAGAGCAGCGTAACACCTTCAAACACAGAGCAGCGCTGCTCCATCAAACACAGAGCAGCGTAACACCTTCAAACACAGAGCAGCGTAACACCTTCAAACACAGAGCAGCGTAACACCTTCAAACACAGAGCAGCGTGGCACCTTCAAACACAGAGCAGCGTAACACCTTCAAACACAGAGCAGCGTAACACCTTCAAACACAGAGCAGCGTAACACCTTCAAACACAGAGCAGCGTAACACCTTCAAACACAGAGCAGCGTAACACCTTCAAACACAGAGCAGCGTAACACCAACAAACACAGAGCAGCGTAACACCATCAAACACAGAGCAGCGTAACACCTTCAAACACAGAGCAGCGTAACACCTTCAAACACAGAGCAGCGTAACACCATCAAACACAGAGCAGCGTAACACCTTCAAACACAGAGCAGCGTAACACCTTCAAACACAGAGCAGCGTAACACCTTCAAACACAGAGCAGCGTGGCACCTTCAAACACAGAGCAGCGTAACACCTTCAAACACAGAGCAGCGCTGCTCCATCAAACACAGAGCAGCGTAACACCTTCAAACACAGAGCAGCGTAACACCATCAAACACAGAGCAGCGTAACACCTTCAAACACAGAGCAGCGTAACACCTTCAAACACAGAGCAGCGTAACACCTTCAAACACAGAGCAGCGTAACACCTTCAAACACAGAGCAGCGTGGCACCTTCAAACACAGAGCAGCGTAACACCTTCAAACACAGAGCAGCGTAACACCTTCAAACACAGAGCAGCGTAACACCTTCAAACACAGAGCAGCGTAACACCTTCAAACACAGAGCAGCGTAACACCTTCAAACACAGAGCAGCGTAACACCTTCAAACACAGAGCAGCGTAACACCTTCAAACACAGAGCAGCGTAACACCTTCAAACACAGAGCAGCGTAACACCTTCAAACACAGAGCAGCGTGGCACCTTCAAACACAGAGCAGCGTAACACCTTCAAACACAGAGCAGCGTAACACCTTCAAACACAGAGCAGCGCTGCACCATCAAACACAGAGCAGCGTAACACCTTCAAACAGCCACTAGGGGGCAGTCCTGCCTCTTCTTGCTACTTTTGTAAAGGCAAGCACGTGCTGACTGACTGCCATCAGTTCAAACATCATCCACACAAGGAAAAGGTTTACTTTTTGAAGATGAATGGTTATTGTTTTGGATGTTTGATGAGGGGTCATATGAGCAGGACCTGTAGGAAAAGGCTGACATGTCAAAAGTGTCAAAAGAGTCACCCAACAATACTTCACATTGACAGTCCTCTTCTACCAAAGCCTCCCCCTACTGAAACAAAAGGAGCTTGGGTCAACAGTGCACTTGTCTCGGCTGGTGAAGCTACTGGGGCCGGTAGGGATTGTGCCCTAGCCATAGTGCCTGTTCGAGTCAAGGTTCACAAAGGAGATAAGTTTATCTCAACCTATGCTTTTCTTGATCCCGGCAGTTCAGTGTCATTCTGCACAGAGAATCTAATGAGACAGCTGAATCCCAAAGCACGGAAAACAACAGTCGTTCTACGAACAATGGGTCAGGAACGACTTGTAAAGAGTTACGAACTCAAAGGATTGGAGATAGGACATTTAGATGGCAGTACTTACATTGACCTACCTCAGGTGTACACGCAGAGTAAGATTCCTGTCTCAAAAGAAAATGTACCTACCCAAAAGGATCTGGAAAGATGGCCTTATCTAAGTGACATACAGCTGAAAGAACTTGATGCTGACATAGAGCTTCTAACAGGAGTTGATGTTCCCAAGGCAATGGAACCTTGGGACATAATAAGAAGTCAAGGAAATGGACCATATGCAGTCAGGACAGTGTTTGGACGGGTGGTAAATGGACCACTCAACGCTGCTGTGGAATCCGGACCTGTGGTCACAATGGTCAACAGAACATCAGTAGCCAACCTGAATGATCTCATCACACAATACAATCAGGACTTCTCAGAAAAAGATCATGAAGAGAAGAAGGAAATGTCAGGTGAAGACAAAAGGTTCATGGAGACAGCATCAAGCTCAGTAGCACTCAAGGATGGACACTATCACCTACCCTTGCCTTTTCGAAAAAAGGACATAGTTATGACTGACAACAGCTTCAGGTACGACGAAGAGGTAACTGAAACAATCAATTCCCACTTTTACGTTGATGATTGCCTCAAATCCGTGGCCACAGTTGAACAAGCTATTAAGCTTATCAGAGACCTCAGAGAGGCATGCGCCAAAGGAGGTTTCTCATTGACCAAATGGGTCTGTAGCAACCGAGAAGTGCTTGCAAGAATACCTGAGCATCACAGAGCAAAGCTATTCAAGGATCTGGACTTTGACAAGGAAAAACTGCCAATTGAAAGAGCACTTGGAATCCAATGGGATACAGAGAAAGACTCCTTCATATTCAAAGTCAATATCAAAAACAGAGCTCTTACCAGGAGAGGGATCCTCTGTACAGTCAGTTCCATCTACGACCCAATCTTAGTTGAAGGCATGCTAAGAGTGGGAGGACGAATAAGCAAATCAGCAATGCCAATGGATCTGAAGAACCCCATTATCCTGCCCAGAGACTCGACTGTATCCAAACTGATCCTGGGCCACATCCATCAGCAGATTGGACACTCGGGGAGAAGCCACATGCTCTCAAGACTGAATCAAAGATTCTGGTTGCCTCGTGCTAACTCGGCAGCCAGAAAGATAACCAGAGCCTGTGTTTTCTGCCGAAGAATGCTAGCCACAGTTGGAGAGCAGAACATGGCTGACCTCCCAGAGGATCGGGTGTCTCCAGATCTACCACCCTTTACTCATGTTGGTATCAACCTCTTTGGACCCCTGGAGGTTAAACGAGGCAGAGCAAATGTAAAACGTTGGGGAGTGATCTTCACCTGCCTTGTGAGTCGTGCCATACATCTGGAAGTTTCGAGCTCATTGGACACTGACTCCTGCATCAATGCTTTGCGCAGATTCATATGTCGCAGAGGGCAGGTGACAAGCATCAGGACCGACAACGGCACAAGCATCAGGACCGACAACGGCACAAGCATCAGGACCGACAACGGCACAAGCATCAGGACCGACAACGGCACAAGCATCAGGACCGACAACGGCACAAACTTTGTGGGAGCACAGAAAGAGCTAAGAGCTGCTCTTAAAGACCTGAATCAACACAAGATTCAAAATGCATTACTCGGGGACGGAGTCAAATGGACTTTTAATCCGCCATATGGAGCCCACCATGGTGGAGTTTGGGAGAGGCTCATCAGACCTGTAACAAAGAGTCTGTGTTCCGTTGTAAAAGAACAGAGATTGGATGATGAGACTCTACAGACAGCTTTGTGCGAAGTTGAGAGCATCATGAATGACAGACCATTGACTACAGTTTCAAGTGACCCGAACGATCTCGAACCCCTCACGCCAAATCACCTCCTTCTGCTAAAGACAAAACCGATGATGCCACCTGGACTCTTTCACAAGGAGGACTTGTACTCACGGAGGAGATGGAGACAGGCACAATACCTGGCAGATCTCTTCTGGAGGAGATGGAGACAGGCACAATACCTGGCAGATCTCTTCTGGAGGAGATGGAGACAGGCACAATACCTGGCAGATCTCTTCTGGAGGAGATGGAGACAGGCACAATACCTGGCAGATCTCTTCTGGAGGAGATGGAGACAGGCACAATACCTCACAGATCTCTTCTGGAGGAGATGGAGACAGGCACAATACCTGGCAGATCTCTTCTTGAGGAGATGGAGACAGGCACAATACCTGGCAGATCTCTTCTGGAGGAGATGGAGACAGGCACAATACCTGGCAGATCTCTTCTTGAGGAGATGGAGACAGGCACAATACCTGGCAGATCTCTTCTGGAGGAGATAGAGACAGGCACAATACCTCACAGATCTCTTCTGGAGGAGATGGAGACAGGCACAATACCTGGCAGATCTCTTCTGGAGGAGATGGAGACAGGCACAATACCTGCACAGATCTCTTCTGGAGGAGATAGAGACAGGCACAATACCTCACAGATCTCTTCTGGAGGAGATGGAGACAGGCACAATACCTGGCAGATCTCTTCTGGAGGAGATGGAGACAGGCACAATACCTGGCAGATCTCTTCTGGAGGAGATGGAGACAGGCACAATACCTGGCAGATCTCTCTGGAGAGATGGAGACAGGCACAATACCTGGCAGATCTCTTCTGAGGAGATGGAGACAGGCACAATACCTGGCAAGATCTCTTCTGGAGGAGATGGAGACAGGCACAATACCTGGCAGATCTCTTCTTCTGGAGGAGAGGAGACAGGCACAATACCTGCAGATCTCTTCTGGAGGAGATGGAGACAGGCAACAATACCTGGCAAGATCTCTTCTGGAGGAGATGGAGACAGGCACAATACCTCACAGATCTCTTCTGGAGGAGATGGAGAACAGGCACAATACCTGGCAGATCTCTTCTGGAGGAGATGGAGACAAGGCACAATACTGGCAGATCTCTTCTGGAGGAGATGGAGACAGGCACAATACCTGGCAGATCTCTTCTGGAGGAGATGGAGACCAGCACATACTGGCAGATTCTCTTCTTGAGAGATGGAGACAGTCACAATACCTGGCAGATCTCTTCTGGAGGAGATGGAGACAGGCACAATACCTGGCAGATCTCTTCTGGAGGAGATGGAGACAGGCACAATACCTGGCAGATCTCTTCTGGAGGAGATGAGACAGGCACAATACCTGGCAGATCTCTTCCTTGAGGAGATGGAGACAGGCACAATACCTGGCAGATCTCTTCTGGGAGTGGAGAAGGCCAAATACCTGGCAGATCTCTTCTGGAGGAGATGGAAGACAGGTACAATACCTGGCAGATCTCTTCTGGAGGAGATGGAGACAGGGCACATACCTGGCAGATCTCTTCTGGAGGAGATGGAGACAGGCACAATACCTGGCAGATCTCTTCTGGAGGAGATGGAGACAGGCACAATTACCTGGCAGATCTCTTCTGGAGGAGAATGGGACACAGGCGCACAATACCTGGCAGATCTCTTCTTGAGGAGATGGAGACAGGCACAATATACCTGGCGATCTCTTCTGGAGGAGATGGAGACAGGCACAATACCTGGCAGAGATCTCTTCTTGGAGGAGATGGAGACAGGCACAATTAACTGGCATTCTCTTCTAGGAGGAGATGGAGACCAGGCACATACCTGGCAGAGATCTCTTCTGGAGGAGATGGAGACAGGCCACACTACCTGGCAGATCTCTTCTGGAGGAGATGGAGTACGGCCACAAATACCTGGCAGATCTCTTCTTTGTTGAGGAGATAGGAAGACAGGCACAATACCTGGCAGATCTCTTCTTGAGGAGTGGAGAAAGGGAAAATACCTGGCAGAAAAAAGGGAGGAGATGGAGACAGGGCAACAATACCTGGCAGGATCTCTTCTGGATGAGATGGAGACAGGCACAATACCTGGCAGATCTCTTCTGGAGGAGATGGAGACAGGCACAATACCTGGTGGCAGGATCGCTTTCTGGAGGAGATGGAGACAGGCACAATACCTGCAGATCTCTTCTGGAGAGGATGGAGACAGAGATCTCTTCTGGAGGAGATGGAGACAGGCACAATACCTGGCAGATCTCTTCTGGAGGAGATGGAGACAGGCACAATACCTGCAGATCTCTTCTGGAGGAGATGGGAGACAGGCACAATACTCTGGCAGATATCTTCTGGAGGAGATGGAGACAGGCACAATACCTGGCAGATCTTTCTGGAGGAGATGGAGACAGGCACAATACCTGGCAGATCTCTTCTGGAGGAGATGGAGACAGGGCACAATACCTGGCAGATCTCTTCTGGAGGAGATGGAGACAGGCACAATACCTGGCAGATCTCTTCTTGAGGAGATGGAGACAGGCACAATACCTGCAGATCTCTTCTGGAGGAGATGGAGACAGGCACAATACCTGGCAGATCTCTTCTGGAGGAGATGGAGACAGGCACAATACCTGGCAGATCTCTTCTGGAGGAGATGGAGACAGGCACAATACCTGGCAGATCTCTTCTTGAGGAGATGGAGACAGGCACAATACTGGCAAGATCTCTTCTGGAGGAGATGGAGGACAGGCACAATACCTGGCAGATCTCTTCTGGAGGAGATGGAGACAGGCACATACCTGGCAGATCTCTTCTGGAGGAGATGGAGACAGGCACAATACCTGGCAGATCTCTTCTGGAGGAGATGGAGACAGGCACAATACCTGGCAGATCTTCTTCTTGGAGGAGATGGAGACAGGCACAATACCTGGCAGATCTCTTCTGGAGGAGATGGAGACAGGCACAATACCTGGCAGATCTCTTCTGAGGAGATGGAGACAGGCACAATACCTGGCAGATCTCTTCTGGAGGAGATGGAGACAGGCACAATACCTGGCAGATCTCTTCTTGAGGAGATGGAGACAGGCACAATACCTGGCAGATCTCTTCTGGAGGAGATGGAGACAGGCACAATACCTGGCAGATCTCTTCTTGAGGAGATGAGACAGGCACAATACCTGGCAGATCTCTTCTGGAGGAGATGGAGACAGGCACAATACCTGGCAGATCTCTTCTGGAGGAGATGGAGACAGGCACAATACCTGGCAGATCTCTTCTTGAGGAGATGGAGACAGGCACAATACCTGGCACGATCTCTTCTGGAGAGAGATGGAGACAGGCACAATACCTGGCAGATCTCCTTCTGGAGGATGATGGAGACAGGCACAATACCTGGCAGATCTTCTTCTGGAGGAGGATGGGCAGACAGGCCACAATACCTTGGCAGATCTTTTCTTGAGGGGAGATAGAGACAGGCACAATACCTGGCCAGATCTCTTCTGGAGGAGGATTGCGAGACAGGCACAAACTGGCAGATCTCTTCTGGGATGAGGACAGGCACAATACATGGCGATCTCTCTTAGAGGAGATGGAGACAGGCACCATACCTGGCAGATCTTCTTCTGGCGGGATGGAGGACAGGCACAAATTTTTACCTGGCAGATCTCCTTCTGGAGGTAGATGGAGACAGGCACAATACCACTGGCAGATCTCTTATGGATGGACGGCACAATACATGCACATCTTGTGAGGAGATGGAGACAGGCACAATACCTGGCAGATTCTCTTCTGGAGGAGATGGAGACAGGCACAATACCTGGCAGATCTCTTCTTGAGGAGATGGAGACAGGGCACAATACCTGGCAGATCTCTTCTGGAGGAGATGGAGACTGGCACAATACCTGGCAGATCTCTTCTGAGGAGATGGAGACAGGCACAATTACCTGGCAGATCTCTTCTGGAGGAGATAGAGACAGGCACAATACCTGGCAGATCTCTTCTGGAGGAGATGGAGACAGGCACAATACCTGGCAGATCTCTTCTGGAGGAGATAGAGACAGGCACAATACCTGGCAGATCTCTTCTTGAGGAGATGGAGACTGGCACAATACCTGGCAGATCTCTTCTTGAGGAGATGGAGACAGGTACAATACCTCACAGATCTCTTCTGGAGGAGATTGGAGACAGGCACAATACCTGGCAGATCTCTTCTTGAGGAGATGGAGACAGGCACAATACCTCACAGATCTCTTCTGGAGGAGATGGAGACAGGCACAATACCTGGCAGATCTTTTCTTGAGGAGATGGAGACAGGCACAATACCTGGCAGATCTCTTCTGGAGGAGATGGAGACAGGCACAATACCTGGCAGATCTCTTCTAGAGGAGATGGAGACAGGCACAATACCTGGCAGATCTCTTCTGGAGGAGATGGAGACAGGCACAATACCTGGCAGATCTCTTCTGGAGGAGATGGAGACAGGCACAATACCTGGCAGATCTCTTCTGGAGGAGATGGAGACAGGCACAATACCTGGCAGATCTCTTCTTGAGGAGATGGAGACAGGCACAATACCTGGCAGATCTCTTCTGGAGGAGATGGAGACAGGGCACCAATACCTCACAGGATCTCTTCTGGAGGAGATGGAGACAGGCACAATACCTGGCAGATCTCTTCTGGAGGAGATGGAGACAGGCACAATACCTGGCAGATCTCTTCTGGAGGAGATGGAGACAGGCACAATACCTCACAGATCTCTTCTGGAGGAAGATGGGAAGACAGGCACAATACCTGGCAGATCTCTTCTGGAGGAGATAGGAGACAGGCACAATACCTGGCAGATCTCTTCTGGAGGAGATGGGACAGGCACAATACCTGGCAGATCTCTTCTTGAGGAGATGGAGACAGGCACAATACCTGGCAGATCTCTTCTGGAGGAGATAGGAGACAGGCACAATACCTGGCAGATCTCTTCTAGGAGGAGATGGAGACAGGCACAATACCTGGCAGATCTCTTCTTGAGGAGATGGAGACAGGCCACAATACCTGGCAGATCTCTTCTGGAGGAGATGGAGACAGGCACAATACCTGGCCAGATCTCTTCTGGAGGAGATGGAGACAGCACAATACCTGGCAGATCTCTTCTTGAGGAGATGGAGACAGGCCACAATACCTGGCAGATCTCTTCTGGAGGAGATAGAGACAGGCACAATACCTGGCAGATCTCTTCTGGAGGAGATGGAGACAGGCACAATACCTG
>NW_022991903.1:47500-52500 GCF_902827175.1 Gymnodraco acuticeps
CATCCGCCACTACGAGATCTGCCAGCAGGACATCACTGTGGCCATGTGTGCAGACAAGGTACACACACACACACACACACACACACACACACACACAGTGTTCAGTTATTTATTATTGTTGCGTCTGATCTGAACACTGTTAGCATCAACACACTGGACACTTCTCTAATGTATTTGTGTGTGTGTTTCTCTCTCTCTGTGTGTGTGTGTGTTTTTATATATATCTGTGTATGTGTGTGTGTGTGTGTGTGTGTGTGTGTGTGTGTGTGTGTGTGTGTGTGTGTGTGTGTGTGTGTGTGTGTGTGTGTGTGTGTGTGTGTGTGTGTGTGTGTGTGTGTGTGTGTGTGTGTGTGTGTGGTGTGTGTGTGTGTGTGTGTGTGTGTGTGTGTGTGTGTGTGTGTGTGTGTGTGTGTGTGTGTGTGTGTGTGTGTGTGTGTGTGTAGGTCCTGATGGACATGTTCCACCAGGACGAAGAGGACGTCAGTGTGTTTCCTCTGATGGACGAGGAGCCGTCAGCCAATGAGGAGCAGAGTTACTACGACCTGGTGAGGAGCTTCCTGTCCGACGGCCGGACCTTTGAGAGGACCCTGACCCTCCTGATCAAAGTGTTCAGAGAGCCCTTCACCTGCAGTGAGGCGCTCTACTCTCAGCAGGTACTAATACACACATACACATATATATATATACTATTACTATCAAGTGTTCAGAGAGCCCTTCACCTGCAGGGAGGCGCTCTACTCTCAGCAGGTACTAATACACACATACACATATATATATATATACTATTACTATCAAGTGTTCAGAGAGCCCTTCACCTGCAGGGAGGCGCTCTACTCTCAGCAGGTACTAATACACACATACACATATATATATATATACTATTACTATCAAGTGTTCAGAGAGCCCTTCACCTGCAGGGAGGCGCTCTACTCTCAGCAGGTACTAATACACACATACACATATATATATATATACTATTACTATCAAGTGTTCAGAGAGCCCTTCACCTGCAGGGAGGCGCTCTACTCTCAGCAGGTACTAATACACACATACACATATATATATATATACTATTACTATCAAGTGTTCAGAGAGCCCTTCACCTGCAGGGAGGCGCTCTACTCTCAGCAGGTACTAATACACAAATACACATATATATATATATACTATTACTATCAAGTGTTCAGAGAGCCCTTCACCTGCAGGGACGCACTCTACTCTCAGCAGGTACTAATACACACATACACATATATATATATATACTATTACTATCAAGTGTTCAGAGAGCCCTTCACCTGCAGGGACGCACTCTACTCTCAGCAGGTACTAATACACACATACACATATATATATATATACTATTACTATCAAGTGTTCAGAGAGCCCTTCACCTGCAGGGAGGCGCTCTACTCTCAGCAGGTACTAATACACACATACACATATATATATATATACTATTACTATCAAGTGTTCAGAGAGCCCTTCACCTGCAGGGAGGCGCTCTACTCTCAGCAGGTACTAATACACACATACACATATATATATATATACTATTACTATCAAGTGTTCAGAGAGCCCTTCACCTGCAGGGACGCACTCTACTCTCAGCAGGTACTAATACACACATACACATATATATATATATACTATTACTATCAAGTGTTCAGAGAGCCCTTCACCTGCAGGGACGCACTCTACTCTCAGCAGGTACTAATACACACATACACATATATATATATATACTATTACTATCAAGTGTTCAGAGAGCCCTTCACCTGCAGGGAGGCGCTCTACTCTCAGCAGGTACTAATACACACATACACATATATATATATTAGGGCTGTCAGTCGATTAAAATAGTTAATCTCGATTAATGGCAAATTAATCGCACATTTTTGATCTGTTCTAAATGTACCTTAGAGGAATATTTTTCAAGTTTTTAATACTCTTATCAACATATGAGAGGACAAATATGCTTTATGCTAATGTTTATTATCATTTGAACAATGACAAATATTCTCATGAATATTAAATACAACAACCTGTGTGTGTGTGTGTGTGTGTGTGTGTGTGTGTGTGTGTGTGTGTGTGTGTGTGTGTGTGTGTGTGTGTGTGTGTGTGTGTGTGTGTGTGTGTGTGTGTGTGTGTGTGTGTGTGTGTGTGTGTGTGTGTGTGTGTGTGTGTGTGTGTGATGGATCGTTGGAGCTATGAGCAACTCAAGGCATATGCTCGAACGGGAGCTGCCTGGACGCTGCGATCATGTTGCGCACTATCCGTGCTGAGTGTGCTGACTTCTCGTACAATGTCCCACTGTCTGGCTTCCTGCATAAAGTCAAGTGCTCGGCGCAGTTGTGGCAAAATGTCGCTCCTCTGTTTTCATTTAAACAGCTCCATATCCGTTAGCGCAGCTAGCTAGCACCAGATGCTAACAACAACAATGCACGTAAGGTCTCTCTCTCGCTCGCTCGGGCCACACATACACACACCCTCCCGGTCCTCCCGATGGCCAGTCGGTGCCTGCCGGTGAGCGTGGAAGTGTGGTCTGCCACAAGCGGGCAGCAGGAGCGGGGCTGTCAGCATCAGCTTGTAGACGGTATTTTAAACTCGATGCGCTCTGAAACTACGGGGCGGCCGAGGACAAAAAATACACATGTGTTAATCGCGTTAAAATAATTAGTGGTGTTTTTATTTTTTTATTAACGCGTTAACTTGACAGCCCTAATATATATATATACTATTACTATCAAGTGTTCAGAGAGCCCTTCACCTGCAGGGACGCACTCTACTGTCAGCAGGTACTAATACACACATACACCAGGGTTTCCGTTAGCCGGTAATTACCGGTTTTTAGCTGGTAACATTTATTAAAAACCGGTAAATTCAAAACCTGCCGGTCAAAATGTCTGGTAATAATTAGGAAGGCTCCGATAGATCGGCCACCGGTCATCATCGGCCGATATTCACTCTTAATAGTTTGATCGGTGCTCTCTATAAAGGCCGATCAGGAGAGCTGGATCTGATCGATATGGACATAAACGCGAGTGAAGTGTAACCGGACACCCGAGAGAGATCAGATCAGCTGCTGAGTCTGACGGAGACACGCAGCTCTGCATGATCACCTGAAGCCCCGCCTCTGTTTAGCGAGCTGCAGGAGCTGCATGAGAAACTGACGGGCTGTCAGGAGAGAGAGGGAGGGAGAGAGGAAAAGAGAGCATCCGTTTCTCCCGTGTTATTATTCAAAGTTAATGTAAACTTTTGAATAATGTACGTTATCTACTACAAGTAGTTTGTTTGAATGTAATAATTATGTTGTTTGTTGTTTGTGGAATCATTTATTGAAAAATGGATCTGAATTTTTCGATCTGTTACGATTATAAACTGAAGCAATATAAAAATGAGCCCCGTGAACTGAGTTTTAAACTGAAGCATATCTGCTCATAGTCCGGTAATTACCTGCTAACGGAAACTCTGCTACACAACTCTTACTATTATTATTGAAATATGACCGGTAATTTTCAAATGTATCCGGTAAAATAAATTCTGCCCGGACATTTGACCGGCGAGAAAAAATCCTAGCGGAAACCCTGACACACACATATATATATATATATATATATATATATATACTATTACTATCAAGTGTTCAGAGAGCCCTTCACCTGCAGGGACGCGCTCTACTCTCAGCAGGTACTAATACACACATACACATATATATATATATATATATATATACTATTACTATCAAGTGTTCAGAGAGCCCTTCACCTGCAGGGACGCACTCTACTGTCAGCAGGTACTAATACACACATACACACATATATATATTAGGGCTGTCAAGTTGCGTTAACGCGTTAATAACGCGTTAACGCAAAAAATAATTAACGCCACTAATTATTTTAACTGTTATTCTCTTGTTTTTTATAACTATAATGATCATATAAAGGTGTGCCTTGGAAATAC
The DNA here is from genome assembly GCF_902827175.1 of Gymnodraco acuticeps. Taxonomy (NCBI): domain Eukaryota; kingdom Metazoa; phylum Chordata; class Actinopteri; order Perciformes; family Bathydraconidae; genus Gymnodraco; species Gymnodraco acuticeps. The sequence continues at coordinate 51,461 of NW_022991903.1, forward strand.
TTATTTACATAAATGATGACCAAACCGTTTGAGACCCACTACTTAGACTAAAGTGAACTATCTAAACTCACTGAGAGTCCTTCACCTCACTGAGCTGTAGTTATCAGCCTCTCAGTCTGACAAGGAAAATCCACCCAAATGGCCCCAGAAGAGGGTTTTTTGCTAAATCTCTCTAAAAAGGTCAAATATCACTTGTTTTCCATCCATCTTGATACAGGGTACTTATTATATGTTGTACTTTGGATTCCTAAAGCTTTTAGTCTACTAACCCATCATCCAAGGTTTCACTACAAGTACAAAATATTTTTGGGACGGACACTATAATTGACAGTTTTTTACCATGTTCAATCTGAATTTACTTTAAAATAAAAAACATCTATATTAGGGCTGTCAAGTTAATGTGTTAATAACGCGTTAACGCAAAAAAAAAATAACACCACTAATTATTTTAACGCGATTAACGCATGTGTATTTTTTGTCCTCGGCCGCCCCGTAGTTTCAGAGCGCATCGAGTTTAAAATACCGTCTACAAGCTGATGCTGACAGCCCCGCTCCTGCCGCCTGCTTGCGGCAGACCACACTTCCACGCTCACCGGCAGGCACCGACTGGCTGTTGGGAGGACCGGGAGGGTGTGTGTATGTGTGGCCCGAGCGAGCGAGAGAGAGACCTTACGTGCATTGTTGTTGTTAGCATCTGGTGCTAGCTAGCTGCGCTAACGGATATAAGGAGCTGTTTAAATGAAAACAGAGGAGCGACATTTCGCCACAACTGCGCCGAGCACTTGACTTTATGCAGGAAGCCAGACAGTGGGACATTGTACGAGAAGTCAGCACACTCAGCACGGATAGTGCGCAACATGATCGCAGCGTCCAGGCAGCTCCGGTTCGAGCATATGCCTTGAGTTGCTCATAGCTCCAACGATCCATCACACACACACACACACACCACACACACACACACACACACACACACACACACACACACACACACACACACACACAGACACGCACACAGACACGCACACAGACACGCACACCGA
>NW_022991903.1:55000-74096 GCF_902827175.1 Gymnodraco acuticeps
TGGACACTCAGCTGCTTGATACTCATGGTACCTGTCTCTGTGGATAGAGTCTGAACCCTGGACACTCAGCTGTTTGATACTCATGGTGCCTGTCTCTGTGGATAGAGTCTGAACCCTGGACACTCAGTGCTTGATACTCATGGTGCCTGTCTCTGTGGATAGAGTCTGAACCCTGGACACTCAGCTGCTTGATACTCATGGTACCTGTCTCTGTGGATAGAGTCTGAACCCTGGACACTCAGTGCTTGATACTCATGGTGCCTGTCTCTGTGGATAGAGTCTGAACCCTGGACACTCAGCTGCTTGATACTCATGGTACCTGTCTCTGTGGATAGAGTCTGAACCCTGGACACTCAGTGCTTGATACTCATGGTGCCTGTCTCTGTGGATAGAGTCTGAACCCTGGACACTCAGTGCTTGATACTCATGGTACCTGTCTCTGTGGATAGAGTCTGAACCCTGGACACTCAGTGCTTGATACTCATGGTACCTGTCTCTGTGGATAGAGTCTGAACCCTGGACACTCAGCTGTTTGATACTCATGGTACCTGTCTCTGTGGATAGAGTCTGAACCCTGGACACTCAGCTGCTTGATACTCATGGTACCTGTCTCTGTGGATAGAGTCTGAACCCTGGACACTCAGTGCTTGATACTCATGGTACCTGTCTCTGTGGATAGAGTCTGAACCCTGGACACTCAGTGTTTGATACTCATGGTGCCTGTCTCTGTGGATAGAGTCTGAACCCTGGACACTCAGTGCTTGATACTCATGGTACCTGTCTCTGTGGATAGAGTCTGAACCCTGGACACTCAGTGTTTGATACTCATGGTGCCTGTCTCTGTGGATAGAGTCTGAACCCTGGACACTCAGTGCTTGATACTCATGGTACCTGTCTCTGTGGATAGAGTCTGAACCCTGGACACTCAGCTGTTTGATACTCATGGTACCTGTCTCTGTGGATAGAGTCTGAACCCTGGACACTCAGCTGCTTGATACTCATGGTACCTGTCTCTGTGGATAGAGTCTGAACCCTGGACACTCAGTGTTTGATACTCATGGTACCTGTCTCTGTGGATAGAGTCTGAACCCTGGACACTCAGTGCTTGATACTCATGGTGCCTGTCTCTGTGGATAGAGTCTGAACCCTGGACACTCAGCTGCTTGATACTCATGGTACCTGTCTCTGTGGATAGAGTCTGAACCCTGGACACTCAGTGCTTGATACTCATGGTGCCTGTCTCTGTGGATAGAGTCTGAACCCTGGACACTCAGTGTTTGATACTCATGGTACCTGTCTCTGTGGATAGAGTCTGAACCCTGGACACTCAGTGCTTGATACTCATGGTGCCTGTCTCTGTGGATAGAGTCTGAACCCTGGACACTCAGTGCTTGATACTCATGGTGCCTGTCTCTGTGGATAGAGTCTGAACCCTGGACACTCAGTGTTTGATACTCATGGTACCTGTCTCTGTGGATAGAGTCTGAACCCTGGACACTCAGTGTTTGATACTCATGGTACCTGTCTCTGTGGATAGAGTCTGAACCCTGGACACTCAGTGTTTGATACTCATGGTACCTGTCTCTGTGGATAGAGTCTGAACCCTGGACACTCAGTGTTTGATACTCATGGTGCCTGTCTCTGTGGATAGAGTCTGAACCCTGGACACTCAGTGTTTGATACTCATGGTACCTGTCTCTGTGGATAGAGTCTGAACCCTGGACACTCAGTGTTTGATACTCATGGTACCTGTCTCTGTGGATAGAGTCTGAACCCTGGACACTCAGCTGTTTGATACTCATGGTGCCTGTCTCTGTGGATAGAGTCTGAACCCTGGACACTCAGTGCTTGATACTCATGGTGCCTGTCTCTGTGGATAGAGTCTGAACCCTGGACACTCAGTGTTTGATACTCATGGTACCTGTCTCTGTGGATAGAGTCTGAACCCTGGACACTCAGTGCTTGATACTCATGGTACCTGTCTCTGTGGATAGAGTCTGAACCCTGGACACTCAGCTGCTTGATACTCATGGTACCTGTCTCTGTGGATAGAGTCTGAACCCTGGACACTCAGCTGCTTGATACTCATGGTGCCTGTCTCTGTGGATAGAGTCTGAACCCTGGACACTCAGTGCTTGATACTCATGGTGCCTGTCTCTGTGGATAGAGTCTGAACCCTGGACACTCAGTGTTTGATACTCATGGTGCCTGTCTCTGTGGATAGAGTCTGAACCCTGGACACTCAGTGCTTGATACTCATGGTACCTGTCTCTGTGGATAGAGTCTGAACCCTGGACACTCAGTGTTTGATACTCATGGTGCCTGTCTCTGTGGATAGAGTCTGAACCCTGGACACTCAGCTGCTTGATACTCATGGTGCCTGTCTCTGTGGATAGAGTCTGAACCCTGGACACTCAGTGCTTGATACTCATGGTGCCTGTCTCTGTGGATAGAGTCTGAACCCTGGACACTCAGCTGTTTGATACTCATGGTACCTGTCTCTGTGGATAGAGTCTGAACCCTGGACACTCAGCTGTTTGATACTCATGGTGCCTGTCTCTGTGGATAGAGTCTGAACCCTGGACACTCAGTGCTTGATACTCATGGTACCTGTCTCTGTGGATAGAGTCTGAACCCTGGACACTCAGCTGTTTGATACTCATGGTGCCTGTCTCTGTGGATAGAGTCTGAACCCTGGACACTCAGCTGTTTGATACTCATGGTGCCTGTCTCTGTGGATAGAGTCTGAACCCTGGACACTCAGCTGTTTGATACTCATGGTACCTGTCTCTGTGGATAGAGTCTGAACCCTGGACACTCAGCTGTTTGATACTCATGGTGCCTGTCTCTGTGGATAGAGTCTGAACCCTGGACACTCAGCTGCTTGATACTCATGGTGCCTGTCTCTGTGGATAGAGTCTGAACCCTGGACACTCAGCTGTTTGATACTCATGGTGCCTGTCTCTGTGGATAGAGTCTGAACCCTGGACACTCAGCTGCTTGATACTCATGGTGCCTGTCTCTGTGGATAGAGTCTGAACCCTGGACACTCAGTGCTTGATACTCATGGTGCCTGTCTCTGTGGATAGAGTCTGAACCCTGGACACTCAGTGCTTGATACTCATGGTGCCTGTCTCTGTGGATAGAGTCTGAACCCTGGACACTCAGCTGTTTGATACTCATGGTGCCTGTCTCTGTGGATAGAGTCTGAACCCTGGACACTCAGTGTTTGATACTCATGGTGCCTGTCTCTGTGGATAGAGTCTGAACCCTGGACACTCAGTGTTTGATACTCATGGTGCCTGTCTCTGTGGATAGAGTCTGAACCCTGGACACTCAGTGCTTGATACTCATGGTACCTGTCTCTGTGGATAGAGTCTGAACCCTGGACACTCAGTGTTTGATACTCATGGTACCTGTCTCTGTGGATAGAGTCTGAACCCTGGACACTCAGTGCTTGATACTCATGGTGCCTGTCTCTGTGGATAGAGTCTGAACCCTGCACACTCAGTGTTTGATACTCATGGTACCTGTCTCTGTGGATAGAGTCTGAACCCTCGACACTCAGCTGTTTGATACTCATGGTGCCTGTCTCTGTGGATAGAGTCTGAACCCTGGACACTCAGCTGCTTGATACTCATGGTGCCTGTCTCTGTGGATAGAGTCTGAACCCTGGACACTCAGCTGCTTGATACTCATGGTACCTGTCTCTGTGGATAGAGTCTGAACCCTGGACACTCAGCTGTTTGATACTCATGGTGCCTGTCTCTGTGGATAGAGTCTGAACCCTGGACACTCAGTGCTTGATACTCATGGTGCCTGTCTCTGTGGATAGAGTCTGAACCCTGGACACTCAGCTGCTTGATACTCATGGTACCTGTCTCTGTGGATAGAGTCTGAACCCTGGACACTCAGTGTTTGATACTCATGGTACCTGTCTCTGTGGATAGAGTCTGAACCCTGGACACTCAGTGCTTGATACTCATGGTGCCTGTCTCTGTGGATAGAGTCTGAACCCTGGACACTCAGTGTTTGATACTCATGGTGCCTGTCTCTGTGGATAGAGTCTGAACCCTGGACACTCAGTGCTTGATACTCATGGTACCTGTCTCTGTGGATAGAGTCTGAACCCTGGACACTCAGCTGTTTGATACTCATGGTGCCTGTCTCTGTGGATAGAGTCTGAACCCTGGACACTCAGTGTTTGATACTCATGGTGCCTGTCTCTGTGGATAGAGTCTGAACCCTGGACACTCAGTGCTTGATACTCATGGTACCTGTCTCTGTGGATAGAGTCTGAACCCTGGACACTCAGCTGTTTGATACTCATGGTACCTGTCTCTGTGGATAGAGTCTGAACCCTGGACACTCAGCTGTTTGATACTCATGGTGCCTGTCTCTGTGGATAGAGTATGAACCCTGGACACTCAGCTGTTTGATACTCATGGTGCCTGTCTCTGTGGATAGAGTCTGAACCCTGGACACTCAGTGTTTGATACTCATGGTGCCTGTCTCTGTGGATAGAGTCTGAACCCTGGACACTCAGCTGCTTGATACTCATGGTGCCTGTCTCTGTGGATAGAGTCTGAACCCTGGACACTCAGCTGTTTGATACTCATGGTACCTGTCTCTGTGGATAGAGTCTGAACCCTGGACACTCAGTGCTTGATACTCATGGTACCTGTCTCTGTGGATAGAGTCTGAACCCTGGACACTCAGCTGTTTGATACTCATGGTACCTGTCTCTGTGGATAGAGTCTGAACCCTGGACACTCAGTGCTTGATACTCATGGTACCTGTCTCTGTGGATAGAGTCTGAACCCTGGACACTCAGCTGCTTGATACTCATGGTACCTGTCTCTGTGGATAGAGTCTGAACCCTGGACACTCCGTGTTTGATACTCATGGTACCTGTCTCTGTGGATAGAGTCTGAACCCTGGACACTCAGCTGCTTGATACTCATGGTACCTGTCTCTGTGGATAGAGTCTGAACCCTGGACACTCAGTGCTTGATACTCATGGTACCTGTCTCTGTGGATAGAGTCTGAACCCTGGACACTCAGTGCTTGATACTCATGGTACCTGTCTCTGTGGATAGAGTCTGAACCCTGGACACTCAGTGCTTGATACTCATGGTACCTGTCTCTGTGGATAGAGTCTGAACCCTGGACACTCAGTGCTTGATACTCATGGTGCCTGTCTCTGTGGATAGAGTCTGAACCCTGGACACTCAGCTGCTTGATACTCATGGTGCCTGTCTCTGTGGATAGAGTCTGAACCCTGGACACTCAGTGTTTGATACTCATGGTACCTGTCTCTGTGGATAGAGTCTGAACCCTGGACACTCAGCTGCTTGATACTCATGGTGCCTGTCTCTGTGGATAGAGTCTGAACCCTGGACACTCAGCTGTTTGATACTCATGGTACCTGTCTCTGTGGATAGAGTCTGAACCCTGGACACTCAGTGTTTGATACTCATGGTACCTGTCTCTGTGGATAGAGTCTGAACCCTGGACACTCAGTGTTTGATACTCATGGTGCCTGTCTCTGTGGATAGAGTCTGAACCCTGGACACTCAGTGCTTGATACTCATGGTACCTGTCTCTGTGGATAGAGTCTGAACCCTGGACACTCAGTGTTTGATACTCATGGTACCTGTCTCTGTGGATAGAGTCTGAACCCTGGACACTCAGCTGCTTGATACTCATGGTACCTGTCTCTGTGGATAGAGTCTGAACCCTGGACACTCAGTGTTTGATACTCATGGTGCCTGTCTCTGTGGATAGAGTCTGAACCCTGGACACTCAGTGTTTGATACTCATGGTACCTGTCTCTGTGGATAGAGTCTGAACCCTGCACACTCAGTGCTTGATACTCATGGTGCCTGTCTCTGTGGATAGAGTCTGTACCCTGGACATTATGTTGTTTGTCATCCTTATTGTTGTTCTGTTGTTTCTATGTTACATGTGTAACTAATGTCCTGCAGGTCACCTGAAGAAGAGATGTTTTGATCTCAAGGGGCTTCACCTAGTTAAATAAAGGCTACAAACAACACATGAAAAATATCCCTCTAAGGAACATTTAGAACAGATACAAAAATGTGCGATTAATTTGCGATTAATCGCGATTAACTATTTTAATCGACTGACAGCCCTAATATATACCAACCATGGCATGAAGAATCCAAGCCCTTGCTCACTACTGGAAGCAGCGGAGCTCGGCAAAAGGACCACGCCCAAAGGATGGGGAGTGGTCAACCCGATAAAACCTAGCGAATGTGCCAGAAGACGCCCACGACTATTGGCTAAGACCAAGTCGTTTTTATATTTTAAAGACCCAGAAAGGGTTATTAACGCCTTTGTGACCTCGAGACTGGATTACTGCAACGCTCTGTATGTGGGTATGGACCAGGCCTCAATTAGACGCCTCCAGCTAGTTCAGAATGCAGCTGCACGTCTCCTCACTGGCCATAAAAAGCGTGACCACGTCACCCCAATTCTGGCTTCATTGCACCGGCTTCCAGTTCGGTTCAGAATAGATTTTAAACTCCTTTTATTTGTTTTCAAAGCCCTAAATGGGCTGGCTCCTCCTATGAAGCTGAACTCCTCCATCGCTACACCCCAGGCAGAGCCTTAAGGTCGGCTGATCAGCAGCTGCTGGTAGTGCCTAAGAGCAGGCTCAAAACCCGAGGGCAACGAGCCTTCGCAGCAGCTGGCCCCAGGCTCTGGAACACTCTGCCCCTCCGTGTGAGGTCGGCCCGGACCCTGGGGGGTTTTAAATCCTCACTAAAGACTAGGGATCGACCAATATGGCTTTTTCAAGGCCGATACCGATTATTAGTAATCAAGGAGACCGATAACCGATATTTGGAACCGATATACATTTGCAGTAAAATCAGAAAATCTTGGTGTCAAAATGTAGAATAACATAAACTCCACACGACTTCTTTGAAATGCATTTAAGCATATATTATGTTTAATGAACTTTTAAACATATTACAACTGGTTTCCTCTCTGTGCCCTTTTCTTTAGTGCAGTCGTCTGCAATGAGTTAGAGAGAGAGAAGCAGTGGGACTGACATGCTTAACTAACAATAATGCTTCATTCATTATATCAAAACAATGCCTGTCTACCTAGCACAGGGGTGCCCAACCTCTTCTGAACCGAGAGCTACTTTTAAAGTTGCCAGTCTGCCGAGATCTACCAGTCCAAATAGAGAGGCGTTACTGACAGCCTACTACCAGGTAAATACACACTTCTACTTGAATAAAACTGACCTTTGTACGATTAATACTTCATGAAATACTGCAGATCCTTTATCTTACCTCTTTCTAATCTACACAAGTATTTAACTGAAGTTACACAACAGTGCTGTTGATACAGAGTTGGAGTTTATTCACACGTCACTACAGTGGGTCATGTTTTCAAGAAGCATTGAACAGTGCTGCCTCATATGACTCAGGGAGAAAAGACTCTGAACCCTTTCTTTGCCATTATATAAAAATAGTGTTGCTACTAAAGTATAAATGAGGCTTTCTGATAAGACGACTCAGATCTGAAGCTACTCAGGAATCTGCTGCCAACGTGCAATAACAAAGACTACATTAATAGAATCAAAGCCTTTTTTGTTGCATTTTAGTCGAGTATAAAAAGAAATGCCTTTAAAATAGGAAGCAAGCAACACTAGCTTATTAACCTGAACTGATAATAGACTATAATCAGTTTAAGTTTGCATTCTTATACCATTTTGTACAATAATTATAATGAATACATTCAAACAGCTTACAGCTGATTAATAACGGTATCTATCTTGAGTTTTTATCAAAAACCTGTTGAAATGCTTCTGTTATTTTTACTGTCCCCCCAAAGCGCGTCGCAGCCTCCAGGAATGCTTCTTTCACAACTTCGCCGTCTTTGAAAGACTTCATGTGTTTCTCCAGAACGTGACTGACACGATAAGATGCTCTGGTAGCAGCCTTGCTCTTGTTGTTGGGCCTGATGGAAATGGACTGCTGTGCATTTAGCTGTCCTTTCAGGCCCCTCCCCTTTTGGAGCGTAGGGCAGAATCAGGAGGGAGTTCCGTCTCGTAGCGTTTGTGCACTGTTTTGAAATGCCGCTCCTAAATTACCCTTCTTCGATAAAGCCACGCTCGCATTGCAGATGAGACAGATGGACTTTGACTTGGAATAGATACAAAAATAATCATCCTCCCACTTGGAGTGAAAATTATATATTTTGGGCTTTTTTGCTTCTGCCGTAATTGCGGTCTTGTGCGTGTGCGGACCCTCACGGCCCGTCTACACTACAGGCATCAAAAAATGCTTTCAACGCTTCGCCCATTCATTTGAATGGGGTAACGTAGGATATTTTCAAACTTCGCCGAACTGCATTGTGGGGAGCATGGCATGGTGTTGCAAGCATCACGAGCATCTATCGGCATCAAAAGTTGAACAATGTTCAACTTTTGAGGCTCGATGCTTGGCATCAGCCAATCAAATCCCGTTTATGCAAATCCCGCCAGTACAAGCGCTAGCCAATCAAACCGCGTGCAAGCTGAGAGAGCCAGACCGCAGTTCATTTCCTCATATTCCAAAGGAGAAATTACGGTAGCAAATCACCCGGTTCTTTACGACCAGAACTATTTACCGGGATACAAACCGGAGGAACCAGGCATGGAGGGAGGTGGCAGAGACAGTGGAGGAACCAGCATGGAGGGAGGAGGCAGAGACAGTGGAGGAGCCAGGCATGGAGGGAGGAGGCAGAGACAGTGGAGGAGCCAGGCATGGAGGGAGGAGGCAGAGACAGTGGAGGAGCCAGGCATGGAGGGAGGAGGCAGAGACAGTGGAGGAACCAGGCATGGAGGGAGGAGGCAGAGACAGTGGAGGAAGCAGGCATGGAGGGAGGTGGCAGAGACAGTGGGTGGACCAGGCATGGAGGGAGGAGGCAGAGACAGTGGAGGAGCCAGGCATGGAGGGAGGTGGCAGAGACAGTGGAGGAAGCAGGCATGGAGGGAGGAGGCAGAGACAGTGGAGGAACCAGGCATGGAGGGAGGAGGCAGAGACAGTGGAGGAACCAGGCATGGAGGGAGGAGGCAGAGACAGTGGAGGAACCAGGCATGGAGGGAGGAGGCAGAGACAGTGGAGGAACCAGGCATGGAGGGAGGAGGCAGAGACAGTGGAGGAACCAGGCATGGAGGGAGGAGGCAGAGACAGTGGAGGAACCAGGCATGGAGGGAGGAGGCAGAGACAGTGGAGGAACCAGGCATGGAGGGGAGGAGGCAGAGACAGTGGAGGAACCAGGCATGGAGGGAGGAGGCAGAGACAGTGGAGGAAGCAGGCATGGAGGGAGGAGGCAGAGACAGTGGAGGAACCAGGCATGGAGGGAGGAGGCAGAGACAGTGGAGGAACCAGGCATGGAGGGAGGTGGCAGAGACAGTGGAGGAACCAGGCATGGAGGGAGGAGGCAGAGACAGTGGAGGAACCAGGCATGGAGGGAGGAGGCAGAGACAGTGGAGGAACCAGGCATGGAGGGAGGAGGCAGAGACAGTGGAGGAACCAGGCATGGAGGGAGGAGGCAGAGACAGTGGAGGAACCAGGCATGGAGGGAGGAGGCAGAGACAGTGGAGGAACCAGGCATGGAGGGAGGAGGCAGAGACAGTGGAGGAACCAGGCATGGAGGGAGGAGGCAGAGACAGTGGAGGAAGCAGGCATGGAGGGAGGAGGCAGAGACAGTGGAGGAAGCAGGCATGGAGGGAGGAGGCAGAGACAGTGGAGGAACCAGGCATGGAGGGAGGAGGCAGAGACAGTGGAGGAAGCAGGCATGGAGGGAGGTGGCAGAGACAGTGGAGGAACCAGGCATGGAGGGAGGAGGCAGAGACAGTGGGTGAAACTGGTAGGTTTTCGCCTGTTTGGGGATTTTATATCCAGTTTACTTCGTTTTAACATTGCTATTGCTTTGTATGTCGGGGGCGGGAGATTCATGTGATTGGTTGTTGGTCGCCTTGGGCGCGTGAAATCGCCAAGCCTCAGACACGCCCAGCTTCAAGATTTTTTGATGACTGCAGTGTAGACGGGGCATACCTCCTGTTGCCACGGACAACATCAGCGAAATAGTGCACTGCTCACCAGCCACGCCCCCACACATGGGGTCTAGCCGGCCATTCACAAAGCTTTGATGCGTTCAAGTGCATTATTCTGGCACAAGAAGATTATGTTATAGGACATTAACGATACAACAGAATATTGTTGTTCTATTTTTAGACACATCTCGCGATCGACTGGTTGGGCACCCCTGATCTAGCATGAAATCCCAATAAGCTGCTAGCCACTGCAAAACACTAGTGCTAGCTAATGTTTTGCAAACTATTAAAAGCGAGGCTATCACAGTAGACCTAACGTTAGTCGAGGAGCCTCACTTCTAATATGTTGCTAAACATTTGCTCGATACATGTTGGCTAGCTAATGAGCTTCACATATCAACCTGAAAAACTGCGAGGCTCCACTCGCAGCCCCCCCCCCCCCCCCCTCCGCACCACAGTTACTCCGCTGCGAGACGCTGCACGCACCCCCAACTCTGACTGACCTCCGCGTCCCTGTGTAACTGGGAAACTGATAGAATGGATCATAAGATCCTGGTGTTTTTGCAACTTCAGCTTTCAACTGACTTACCTTCGAAACACATGTATGGCTCTGCCGCTCAGCGCTGCTGCTTGCTTCAGTCTGTGTCTGCGTTCTTTCGCACCTGCCTGTAATCTGAGAAGGTCCCGCCTCTCTGGCTCCCGCCCGGAACATCTTCAGTAATAGCCTATCAGATAGCGCTGTGGGCGTGACGTTGCTCGTGTGCACAGACTGGTGACTGCAGCCAGAGAAACGGCCGCATCAGAGCCAAAGTTTTATCGGCAATTTGATAAAAAAAAGGCCGATACCGATAATCGGTCAAATGCGGAATATCGGGACTGATTATCGGTCGACCCCTGCTAAAGACTCACTTCTTCTCTCTGGCCTTCTAGTCAGAGCGGAGCACGACTCCTGACTTTTCCCTGTGTGTGATTTTGATTATTTTTGCTGTTTTATTTGTTGTAAAGTGTTTTTATTGTAAAGTGTTTTTATTGTAAAGTGTTTTTATTGTAAAGTGTTTTTATTGTAAAGTGTTTTTATTGTAAAGTGTTTTTATTGTAAAGTGTTTTTATTGCATGTTCAGCACTTTGGCTCGACCAAAAATCGTTTTAAAAATGTGCTATATAAATAAAACTTGATTTGATTTGAGGCATCTCAGCCCTGATGGCAGGGGGCGGCCACCCAGTGGGTGGCCGCCCCCTGCCATCAGGGCTTTAGTGCCGCCTCGGCAAACGAAGATCTGCTCCTATTGCCGTATACAGGCAGTAGCATCGATATACGCCCTTAGGGCACCCACAGGGCACAGCAACTCTGACGTGCCGTTCCCCCCTGCTGCACCCCCCATTGTCCCCACTGCCTGGAAATGGCCCTGTCACCTCTCCCACCTCTACTCAGCCCCCGGCCATCAGCTCACAGACACCTCTCACATCAGCCCCTGGTTCTTCTCCACCCGCTGACGACACCTTGTCCTTCACAACCTACCAGGTGAGGAGGGAGCTGCAGAACTGTAAGGCGAGGAAAGCGGCGGGTCCAGATGGCATCAGCTCGAGGCTCCTCAAATCCTGTGTGGATCAGCTGTGTGGGATTGTGGAGCTTCTATTCAACCTGAGCCTGAAGCAAGGGAGGGTACCACAACTGTGGAAGACGTCATGTGTGGTACCTGTGCCAAAGACCCCTAGCCCCAAGGAATGTAACTACTACCGGCCGGTGGCGCTGACATAACAGCTGATGAAGACCCTGGAGAGGCTGGTCCTTGGACACCTCCGGCCCCTTGTGAGACCATCAATGGACCCGCTGCAGTTCGCCTATCAGCCTGCCATCGGGGTGGATGACGCTGTCATCTACCTGCTGCAGAGGTCCCTCTCCCACCTGGAGAAGGCTGGGGGCTCTGTGAGGATCATGTTCTTTGATTTCTCCAGTGCCTTCAACACCATCCAGCCCCCGCTCCTGGGGGACAAGCTGCAGCTCTCTGGGGTGGATCACCACCTCACCTCCTGGATCCTGGACTACCTCACCAACCGCTCACAGTACGTGAGGACCAGGGAGTGTCAATCAGACACCATCATCAGCAGTACGGGGGCCCCCCAGGGGACGGTGCTGGCACCGTTTCTCTTCACCCTCTACACGGCTGATGGCATCAGTGTGGCCTGCTGGGGCAGCAGCATCTCGGTTGCTGACGGGAAGAGACTGAACAGTCCTCTGGACACTGTGGAGGAGGTGGGAGACAGGAGTCCTCTGGACACTGTGGAGGAGGTGGGAGACAGGAGTCCTCTGGACACTGTGGAGGAGGTGGGGAGACAGGAGTCCTCTGGACACTGTGGAGGAGGTGGGAGACAGGAGTCCTCTGGACACTGTGGAGGAGGTGGGAGACAGGAGTCCTCTGGACACTGTGGAGGTGGTGGGAGACAGGAGTCCTCTGGACACTGTGGAGGATGGTGGGAGACAGGAGTCCTCTGGACACTGTGGAGGAGGTGGGAGAACAGGAGTCCTCCTGGACACTGTGGAGGAGGTGGGAGACAGGAGTCCTCTGGACACTGTGGAGGAGGTGGGGAGACAGGAGTCCTCTGGCCACTGTGGAGGAGGTGGGGGACAGGAGTCCTCTGGACACTGTGGAGGGGGTGGGAGACAGGAGTCCTCTGGACACTGTGGAGGAGGTGGGACAGGAGTCCTCTGGACACTGTGGAGGAGGTGGGAGACAGGAGTCCTCTGGACACTGTGGAGGAGGTGGGAGACAGGAGTCCTCTGGACACTGTGGAGGAGGTGGGGAGACAGGAAGTCCTCTGGACACTGTGAGGAGGTGGGGAGACAGGAGTCCTCTGGACACTGTGGAGGAGGTGGGAGACCAGGAGTCCTCTGGACACTGTGGAGGAGGTGGGAGACAGGAGTCCTCTGGACACTGTGGAGGAGGTGGTAGACAGGAGTCCTCTGGACCCACTGTGGAGGAGGGTGGGGAGACAGGAGTCCTCTGGACACTGTGGAGGAGGTGGGAGACAGGAGTCCTCTGGACACTGTGGAGGAGGTGGGAGACAGGAGTCCTCTGGACACTGTGGAGGATGGTGGGAGACAGGAGTCCTCTGGACACTGTGGAGGAGGTGGGAGACAGGAGTCCTCTGGACACTGTGGAGGAGGTGGGAGACAGGAGTCCTCTGGACACTGTGGAGGAGGTGGGAGACAGGAGTCCTCTGGACACTGTGGAGGAGGTGGGAGACAGGAGTCCTCTGGACACTGTGGAGGAGGTGGGAGACCAGGAGTCCTCTGGACACTGTGAGGAGGGGTTGGGAGACAGGAGTCTCTGGACACTGTGGAGGAGGTGGGAGACAGGAGTCCTCTGGACACTGTGGAGGAGGTGGGAGACAGGAGTCCTCTGGACACTGTGGAGGAGGTGGGAGACAGGAGTCCTCTGGACACTGTGGAGGAGGTGGGAGACAGGAGTCCTCTGGACACTGTGGAGGAGGGTGGGAGACAGGAGTCCTCTGGACACTGTGGAGTGAGGTGGGAGACAGGAGTCCTCTGGACAACTGTGGAGGAGGTGGGAGACAGGAGTCCTCTGGACACTGTGGAGGAGGGGGGAGACAGGAGTCCTCTGGACACTGTGGAGGAGGTGGGAGACAGGACGTCCTCTGGACACGTGTGGAGGAGGTGGGAGCACAGGAGTCCTCTGGACACTGTGTGGGAGGTGGGGAGACAGGAAGTCTCCTGGACAACTGTGGAGGAGGTGGGACAGATCATTGAGTCTCCTGGTGACACTGTGGAGGAGGTGGGAGACAGGAGGCTCCTTCTGGACACTGTGGAGGTGGTGGGAGCAACAGGAGTCCTCTGGACACTGTGGGGTGAGGTGGGAGACAGAGTCCTCTGGACACTGTGGAGGAGGTTGGGAGACAGGAGGTCCTACTGGACCACTGGGGAGGAGTGGGAGACAGGAGTCCTCTGGACACATGGTGGGGGGGAAGGGGGAGACCAGGAGTTCCTCTGGGACAAGGTGGGAGGAGGTGGGAGACAGGAGTCCTCTGGACACTGTGGAGGAGGTGGGAGACAGAAGTCCTCTGGACACTGTGGAGGAGGTGGGAGACAGAAGTCCTCTGGACACTGTGGAGGTGGTGGGAGACAGGAGTCCCTCTGGACACTGTGGAGGAGGTGGGAGACAGGAGTCCTCTGGACACTGTGGAGGAGGTGGGGAGACAGAAGTCCTCTGGACACTGTGGAGGTGGTGGGAGACAGGAGTCCTCTGGACACTGTGGAGGAGGTGGGAGACAGAAGTCCTCTGGACACGTGGAGGAGGTGGGAGACAGGAGTCCTCTGGACACTGTGGAGGAGGTGGGAGACAGGAGTCCTCTGGACACTGTGGAGGAGGTTGGGAGACAGGAGTCCTCTGGACACTGTGGAGGAGGTGGGAGACAGGAGTCCTCTGGACACTGTGGAGGAGGTGGGAGACAGGAGTCCTCTGGACACTGTGGAGGAGGTGGGAGACAGGAGTCCTCTGGATACTGTGGAGGAGGTGGGAGACAGGAGTCCTCTGGACACTGTGGAGGAGGTGGGAGACAGGAGTCCTCTGGACACTGTGGAGGAGGTGGGAGACAGGAGTCCTCTGGACACTGTGGGGGAGGTGGGAGACAGGAGTCCTCTGGATACTGTGGGGGAGGTGGGAGACAGGAGTCCTCTGGACACTGTGGAGGAGGTGGGAGACAGGAGTCCTCTGGACACTGTGGGGGAGGTGGGAGACAGGAGTCCTCTGGACACTGTGGGGAGGTGGGAGACAGGAGTCCTCTGGATACTGTGGAGGAGGTGGGAGACAGGAGTCCTCTGGACACTGTGGAGGAGGTGGGAGACAGGAGTCCTCTGGACACTGTGGAGGTGGTGGGAGACAGGAGTCCTCTGGACACTGTGGAGGTGGTGGGAGACAGGAGTCCTCTGGACACTGTGGAGGAGGTGGGGAGACAGGAGTCCTCTGGACACTGTGGAGGAGGTGGGAGACAGGAGTCCTCTGGACACTGTGGAGGAGGTGGGAGACAGGAGTCCTCTGGACACTGTGGAGGAGGTGGGAGACAGGAGTCCTCTGGGCACTGTGGAGGAGGTGGGAGACCAGGAGTCCTCTGGGCACTGTGGAGGAGGTGGGAGACAGGAGTCCTCTGGACACTGTGGAGGAGGTGGAGACAGGAGTCCTCGGGGCACTGTGAGGAGGTGGGAGACAGGAGTCCTCTGGGCACTGTGGAGGAGGTGGAGACAGGAGTCCTCTGACACTGTGGAGGAGGTGGGGAGACAGGAGTCCTCTGGGCACTGTGGAGGAGGTGGGGAGACAGGAGTCCTCTGGGCACTGTGGAGGAGGTGGGAGACAGGAGTCCTCTGGACACTGTGGAGGAGGTGGGAGACAGGAGTCCTCTGGACACTGTGGAGGAGGTGGGAGACAGGAGTCCTCTGGGCACTGTGGAGGAGGTGGGAGACAGGAGTCCTCTGGGCACTGTGGGGGTGGGAGACAGGAGTCCTCTGGACACTGTGGAGGAGGTGGGAGACAGGAGTCCTCTGGACACTGTGGAGGAGGTGGGAGACAGGAGTCCTCTGGACACTGTGGAGGAGGTGGGAGACAGGAGTCCTCTGGGCACTGTGGAGGAGGTGGGAGACAGGAGTCCTCTGGACACTGTGGAGGAGGTGGGAGACAGGAGTCCTCTGGACACTGTGGAGGAGGTGGGAGACAGGAGTCCTCTGGACACTGTGGAGGAGGTGGGAGACAGGAGTCCTCTGGACACTGTGGAGGAGGTGGGAGACAGGAGTCCTCTGGACACTGTGGAGGAGGTGGGAGACAGGAGTCCTCTGGACACTGTGGAGGAGGTGGGAGACAGGAGTCCTCTGGACACTGTGGAGGGGGTGGGAGACAGGAGTCCTCTGGACACTGTGGAGGAGGTGGGAGACAGGAGTCCTCTGGACACTGTGGAGGAGGTGGGAGACAGGAGTCCTCTGGACACTGTGGAGGAGTGTGGGAGACAGGAGTCCTCTGGACACTGTGGAGAGTGGGAGACAAGGAGTCCTCTGGACACTGGACACTGGGAGGTGGTCGGGGAGACAGAAGTCCTCTGGACACTGTTGGAGGAGGTGGGAGACAGGAGTCCTCTGGACACTGTGGAGGAGGTGGGAGACAGGAGTCCTCTGGGCACTGTGGAGGAGGTGGGAGACAGGAGTCCTCTGGACACTGTGGAGGAGGTGGGAGACAGGAGTCCTCTGGACACTGTGGAGGAGGTGGGAGACAGGAGTCCCTCTGGATACTGTGGAGGAGGTGGGAGACAGGAGTCCTCTGGACACTGTGGAGGAGGTGGGAGACAGGAGTCCTCTGGACACTGTGGGGGAGGTGGGAGACAGGAGTCCTCTGGACACTGTGGAGGAGGTGGGAGACAGGA
Source organism: Gymnodraco acuticeps (assembly GCF_902827175.1). Lineage (NCBI taxonomy): Eukaryota > Metazoa > Chordata > Actinopteri > Perciformes > Bathydraconidae > Gymnodraco > Gymnodraco acuticeps. Next base: position 71,502 of record NW_022991903.1, read on the forward strand.
GTCCTCTGGACACTGTGGAGGAGGTGGGAGACAGGAGTCCTCTGGATACTGTGGAGGGGTGGGAGACAGGAGTCCTCTGGACACTGTGGAGGTGGTGGGAGACAGGAGTCCTCTGGACACTGTGGAGGAGGTGGGAGACAGGAGTCCTCTGGACACTGTGGAGGGAGGTGGGAGACAGGAGTCCTCTGGATACTGTGGAGGAGGTGGGAGACAGGAGTCCTCTGGACACTGTGGAGGTGGTGGGAGACAGGAGTCCTCTGGACAACTGTGGAGGTGGTGGGAGACAGGAGTCCTCTGGACACTGTGGAGGAGGTGGGAGACAGGAGTCCTCTGGACACTGTGGAGGAGGTGGGAGACAGGAGTCCTCTGGATACTGTGGAGGAGGTGGGAGACAGGAGTCCTCTGGACACTGTGGAGGGTGGTGGGAGACAGGAGTCCTCTGGACACTGTGGAGGAGGTGGGAGACAGGAGTCCTCTGGACACTGTGGAGAGGTGGGAGACAGAAGTCCTCTGGACACTGTGGGGGAGGTGGGAGACAGGAGTCCTCTGGACACTGTGGAGGGAGGGTGGGAGACAGGAGTCCTCTGGACACTGGGAGGTGGTGTGGGAGACAGGAGTCCTCTGGACACTGTGGAGGAGGTGGGAGACAGGAGTCCTCTGGACACTGTGGAGGAGGTGGGAGACAGGAAGTCCTCTGGACACTGTGGGGGAGGTGGGAGACAGGAGTCCTCTGGACACTGTGGAGGAGGTGGGAGACAGGAGTCCTCTGGACACTGTGGAGGAGGTGGGAGACAGGAGTCCTCTGGACACTGTGGAGGAGGTGGGAGACAGGAGTCCTCTGGACACTGTGGAGGAGGGGGGAGACAGGAGTCCTCTGGGACACTGTGGAGGAGTTGGGAGACAGGAAGTCCTCTGGACACTGTGGAGGAGGTGGGAGACAGGAGTCCTCTGGACACTGTGGGGGAGGTGGGGAGACAGGAGTCCTCTGGACACTGTGGAGGAGGTGGGAGACAGGAGTCCTCTGGACCTGTGGAGGAGGTGGGAGACAGGAGTCCTCTGGACACTGTGGAGGTGGTGGGAGACAGGAGTCCTCTGGACACTGTGGGGGAGGTGGGAGACAGGAGTCCTCTGGACACTGTGGAGAGGTGGGAGACAGGAGTCCTCTGGACACTGTGGAGGAGGTGGGAGACAGGAGTCCTCTGGATACTGTGGAGGAGGTGGGAGACAGGAGTCCTCTGGACACTGTGGAGGAGGTGGGAGACAGGAGTCCTCTGGACACTGTGGAGGTGGTGGGAGACAGGAGTCCTCTGGACACTGTGGAGGAGGTGGGAGACAGGAGTCCTCTGGACACTGGAGGAGGTGGGAGACAGGAGTCCTCTGGACATGTGGAGGAGGTGGGAGACAGGAGTCCTCTGGACACTGTGGAGGAGGTGGGAGACAGAGTCCTCTGGACACTGTGGAGGAGGTGGGAGACAGGAGTCCTCTGGATACTGTGGAGGAGGTGGGAGACAGGAGTCCTCTGGACACTGTGGAGGTGGTGGGAGACAGGAGTCCTCTGGACACTGTGGAGGAGGTGGGAGACAGGAGTCCTCTGGACACTGTGGAGGAGGTGGGAGACAGGAGTCCTCTGGACACTGTGGAGGAGGTGGGAGACAGGAGTCCTCTGGACACTGTGGAGGAGGTGGGAGACAGGTCCTCTGGACAGGAAGGTGGGAGACAGGAGTCCTCTGGACACTGTGGAGGAGGTGGGAGACAGGAGTCCTCTGGACACTGTGGAGGAGGTGGGAGACAGGAGTCCTCTGGACACTGTGGAGGAGGTGGGAGACAGGAGTCCTCTGGACACTGTGGAGGGTGGGAGACAGAGTCCTCTGGACTGTGGAGGGTGGGAGACAGGAGTCCTCTGGACACTGTGGAGGGGTGGGAGACAGGAGTCCTCTGACACTGTGGAGGAGGTGGGAGACAGGAGTCCTCTGGACACTATGGAGGAGGTGGGAGACAGGAGTCCTCTGGACACTGTGGAGGTGGTGGAGACAGGAGTCCTCTGGACACTGTGGAGGAGGTGGGAGACAGAGTCCTCTGGACACTGTGGAGGAGGTGGGAGACAGGAGTCCTCTGGACCTGTGGAGGAGGTGGGAGACAGGAGTCCTCTGGACACTGTGGAGGAGGGGAGACAGGAGTCCTCTGGACACTGTGGAGGAGGTGGGAGACAGGAGTCCTCTGGACACTGTGGAGGAGGTGGGAGACAGGAGTCCTCTGGACACTGTGGAGGAGGTGGGAGACAGGAGTCCTCTGGACACTGTGGAGGTGGAGGTGGGAGACAGAAGTCCTCTGGACACTGTGGAGGAGGGGAGACAGGAGTCCTCTGGACACTGTGGAGGAGGTGGGAGACAGGAGTCCTCTGGACACTGTGGAGGAGGTGGGAGACAGGAGTCCTCTGGACACTGTGGAGGAGGTGGGAGACAGGAGTCCTCTGGACACTGTGGAGGAGGTGGGAGACAGGAGTCCTCTGGACACTGTGGAGGAGGTGGGAGACAGGAGTCCTCTGGACACTGTGGAGGAGGTGGGAGACAGGAGTCCTCTGGACACTGTGGAGGA
>NW_022991904.1:0-107500 GCF_902827175.1 Gymnodraco acuticeps
TCAAGCCATCTGATTGTACCAAATAAAGCTTTTATAGCCTCTTATAATTGTTCTGCTACTTAAAGATAAGATAAGATGGACCTTTATTAATCCCCATGGGGAAATGTAAGAGTTTAAGCAGCAACAGAGTGAGAGCGAAAATCAGGACAGTACAGATTAACACAAGATGAATACAATTTAAATGATATACAGGTTTATGTCGTGTAGTTTGCTGAATGTTCAAATCCACCATTTTCTTTTTCCAGAACTCAATCTGACCGACAAATGCCTGGACGGTGTGCTGAACAACAACAACTACGAGTCAGAGATCCTGCAGGTAAGAGGATCTGTGCCTGTCAGATCGGCCAACAAAAACTATCCCTGGGTTTTTCTTTTTTTTACATGTGATCAAAATGAAATACTTGTTTTCAAGGTCAGGATGTTCAGCTTGCTATTTATTATCTGGGTGGTCAATTTCTAACCGGGGCAACGGCTGACTGAATTGATGTGAATTTGGGAAATGGATTTGGTACAGCAGCATGTAAACAAGGCATTGCAAAATATATAAATAAATATACCTATCAACATAAATACATATCAAATAAAGAGTGAATATGTAAAATATATATAGGCTTAAGGTCATGATGATCTAAAACAGCTTTTGCTACTATAATATGAATAAATAGATTATAAAATGCTTGTTTTTTCGGTAACGTTTATAACACTAACAGCATGTCACTTGCACCAGAGGCCTGTACGACAAAGCCAGATTTTCGCTTAGCGAGCTAACTTCAGGGAAATGTACGTAATGTTACTTTGATCCGGTTACTTATGTTGTGGAAGATATTTAATTAAGCTTTATATTATTAATCTTATATTTCCTCATCTGAGTCAGCTGAGCCGTATCTGGCCGTGCAACACTCACAGTGTCACAGACTGGATGCAGAAGTATTATTTTAAGCAACACATTAAGTTGACGAAACACTCGAGTCAAATGTAATTAAAGTCAGATCGTGTCTTAGACGGGGCAGTGATATCATAAACCTGTTCATGTACGCATTCAAACACTTGTTCTGTTCCCAGCTGTCTTCACCTTGCAGGTGCAGCTCTGTGGCTTTGATCCTGGATCAAGTGTTTAAGTCATGGATGTTTAAAGTGTAACTTCTTCATATGTCTAATATTAAAGTTCACTTTTCATTCAGGAAGTATGACGCTGCGCTGTCAGTACGCTTCTCCATGTTTGTGATTGGTCGAATGCTCCAGATACCACCCCTTTCATGTGAACGCGCACCTAACTAGATAGGACACGGCTGGCTTGAGCGATCCACTTGATAACCAGCGTCGTAGGACCGTTTAGCGAGAGCGCGTATGTTTTGGATTAGGCCAACCGGCTAACTCAAACATATCCAGGTTAGGTTGAACCCGCTTCGTCGTACAGGCCTCTGGAGAGCATGTGATATTTTTAGTTGTGTTTTCACATCGTGTATGAGAGTTTTTCAGTCTGTGCTGGCTACAAGTATGGTTTTATTGTCTCGTGCTTTTACATTTTGTTTGTCTAAATGTATTTATGCTGCTCTTTATATATGTATTGATGTACAGCACTTTTTAAATGTGCTATATAAATAAAGTTGGATTGGATATTAAAATGCCGTTGTTTGTTTTCTTCCATCAGAACTACCTGTCCTCCAAAGGGAAGTCATGGAGAGACGTGCTCCAGGAGTCTCTGCACGCCTTACAGCAGGGCAACTACTACCTGTCAGGTGAGCTTCAGATCAAAACCCAACGCACCTTCAAGTCCACACTGTCGTATAAAGAGAGAAATAGATGTAATATCCTCTTCTTCAGACTGCCGCATCTCTCCAAACGCCATCCTGTGCTACTGCTGTGGCCTGCGGTCCTTCAAGGAGCTGGCCTACAAGTTCAGACAGAACATCGCTGCTCCTGAGCTGCCAGGTCAGAACATCATTTTATATATTGTGCCATTTTAAGCTTTTCAGACAACTTTTCATGATAAGCCTTTTCCTTTTCAAGATTAAAGGGACCTATCATGCAAAATGCACTTTTTGATGTCTTGTATACATAAATAATGTGTCCCCGGTGTGTCGGGGAACTCCCACAGTGTCAGAAAACAAAACCCTCTCTCTTTTCCTCCGTACCCACATCTCTAAAAACGGGGGCTGATTCAGATTTGCGTCCGATATGACGTAAATCTCGTCATTTAACTGTATCTGCCAGTTGAATTCTGAGCAGGCATTAGCTCCCCCCCTCTTTTTTTTTTTTTATTTTGTCTACGGACCCAAAATCAGCGTTTCTCTAACAGGGCTGAAATAGAGGGATATGAGGGATGTCTAAAATGCATGATCTGTTTGGTATTTTGAACAAAACACATCATAGAGATGCTTTTATATATTTGTATATATCTGAGACCCAGAATATATGCCTAAAAATAGCATAATAATTCATTTATTTTATATAGGCGACTTTCAAGGCTCTCAAGGTCGGCGTACAAACACATAAAAAGCAAGATACACAATACATAACACCAGCATAAGAGACATAAACAAGACAATGCAGTATATCAATCAATCAAATAACCAAATAAATAAAAACAGAGGATGTGTGATAATGATCAGGGTTGATATGCGAGTGTGAAGAGATATGTTTTGAGGCGTGATTTGAAAACGGGGAGAGAGTCAGTGTTGCGGATGTCAGGTGGGAGGGAGTTCCAGAGGCGGGGTGCAGAGCGGCTGAAGGCTCTAGACCCCATGGTGGTTAAACGGAAGGGGGGTGCAGTGAGGCTGAGGGAAGCAGAAGATCTGAGTGTGCGGATGGGTGTGTTGATGTGCAGGAGGTCGGAGAGGTACAGAGGAGTGAGGGTATGGATGGCCTTAAAGGCGAGGAGCAGAATCTTAAAAACGATACAGGATTTGACGGGGAGCCAGTGAAGTTGCTGAAGAACAGGAGTGATGTGGTTAATGGAGGGGGTTCTGGTGATGATGCGGGCGGCAGAGTTCTGAACCAGTTGAAGTCTGTGGATGGATTTGAGAGGGCGACCAAAGAGAAGGGAGTTGCAGTAGTCGATGCGGGAAGTGACCAGGGTGTGAACAAGAATGGCGGTGGTCTTAGGGTTAAGGGACGGGCGGAGGCGGTTGATGTTGCGTAGATGGAAATAGGCAGACCGAGTGATAGGAGACCTTTAAAAGGTTTTAATGTCATATGCACATAAGCTACAGTGTAGAAATGGCAATGAAAATCCTAGAATATTACCCTTATGGATTTGTAATAAATACCCAGGAAATAACTGTATTTGATGTTCTTCTGCAGCTGCTGTTACATCTCGTCCCGACTGTTACTGGGGACGCAACTGTCGCACGCAGGTGAAGGCGCACCATGCAACGTAAGTGTTCTCATAATAATAATAGAAAGCACCATATAAACTCATTAAGTCTCAGATCTGCCCTCTAGTGGTTAATGTGGGAACTGTAGTTTCCTTTATTATTACCATGGATGTATAATAAGAACTGGATACAGCGTGGGAGGCGGGGTCTCGTTCTTTCCTATGAGAGCTGCTCATTGGCGCAGGAAGGCAAAATGGCCCAACTTTTGAGAGCGAAACGTCACAGATTACCCATCATGCCTGGCTGTCAGAGCAGAAGATCCAAGCCCACAGGAAGTGCGCTGGACTCTGAGGAACATATTTGTTGTGGCCAAACGGCGATACTACACTTCCGTATCAGTCGCTGGGCCCGGAAACACTTTGTCCCATTGACTAACATCGGGAAAGAGACGTCTGTAAATCGTTTTAAACTAAATAAACAACCCAGTATGAACACTTGTATAGCCCTTATTAAAAACATTCGGTCCTCAAGTTGTAAAATGTACTAATAACGTTATTCTGAGAGTTATTTTCCTCGGCATTATGAACGCGGGTCTAACCCACGGGACCGCACCGCCCGGCACGTTCATGTGACGTGTTCAGTACTACATGAGTTTCACCTTTACCCATGGATGCACAATAAGAACGGATTATATGATTATATGAATACTTTCGTGACGTTTCGCTCTCTCAAAAGTTGGGCCATTTTGTCTTCATGCGCCAATGAGCAACTGTCATAGGAATGAACGAGGCCCCGCCTCCCACGCTGTATCCAGTTCTTATTATACATCCATGAGAAGAACCCGTATGTGCGCTCACAGAGCATGTGCCCCTTAAGCCCCGCCCCCCGGCTCACTAGAATGAATGGAGACAGAAAATAAATCTAGATTCGGCTTTTAGTGCATTTTACAACTTTAAGGACCTAATAATTCTAATAAGGGCTATACAATAGTTCATACTGGGTAGTTTATTTAGTTAAAAAAAATGATCCGCTGATTTACAGACGTCTCTTTCCCGATGTTAGTCAATGGGGGAAAGTCTTTCTGGGCCCAGTGACGTCACGGACTGATACGGAAGTTGTAATACCGCCGTTTGGACACTACGAATAATTTCAACCGAGTCCGGCGCACTTCCTGGAGGCTTGATTATTACCAGTCCTCTCTGCAACTTTGACGTTTCCTTGAATGCCATTTTTGCAGCATATTGCTTTTGAATGAACTTTCTTTATCATGACTCTCCACTCTATGTGTGATCAGAAGCCATAACTTGTTGTTAAAAAAAAAAAATGTTGACCAGTAAGCAGTTCAAACCCATCATACACTGTGGGCTTAACCGGCCCGGCTAAAGTAACTGGATGGCCTACCTGCCTGTCAGCCTTCCATCTGTGCACACACTTATCTCGTGCCCTCATTGGTCATGTGCGCGTTCGTGTGTGTTGGAGGAGGGGCTCTGTAAGGAAGTCTGAAGGAAGGGGCAGATTTTTTTCGGCTGGGTACTTTCAAATTCTAGCGCTACTCGAGCTGGTTTCTCCATTCTTACCTACCCTACCTTTAACATGCTTATTTATGATATTTTTACGAGACCTTTGGATATTTATTATGAAAAGCCACACCTGTTCTTCAAACCAGCTGGATAGGATGGAAATCATTGATTTAAAAACATTTTTTTTGTAGGTTTTTAGGTCATACATTTGCAACGTTCAGGCTAAAATCTGGGGGACAGCCACCCAATGTAGTTCACTCATCTAACCACTAGAGGGAGTTATTGTATAAACGTGGTCCTATATTTCTCATGTCTGCTGTTTTAAACCTAAATAAGATGCTTTTTTGTCATTTGATATCGTTGTCTTTAAAAACACAGCACTAAATGATGCGTTTGTCTTTTCTCTTTATTTCAATTCCAGGAAATTCAACCACATTTGTGAGCAGACGCGTTTCAAGAGCTGAAGCAGCGGAGCGGTCTGTTCCTCCTCAAGTGTCAAATGTAGATAACGGAGCATCTCATAGACGTTTTATTTTTCTCCATTGTATCCTACTGCCTTCCAGATATTATGCAATAATAACCTTAATGCAGAAATTACAATCAGTATCCATTAGTAATAGTGACCAGTGTGAAATAATGACTTTGCACAATAACATTGATGTTTACTAGAACTATTTTTTAACAGCCACCATTTATATACTGATCACTTTTACCCGTGGATAATGCATCTTCAATTAACCACCAACTGTTAGAGTAATTTATTTCTACTTCCTGTTATGCCCTCCAGCCTTTATGTCAAAAATGTTTTCTCAGATTAAGAGCGAGTGAGGCAATCTGAATGGAATAAGGCCATTTACTGTATGTACGCACATGTATGTTAGCATGTTATGTCTCCTGTAGCCTTAAGGCTTAAAACACCTGATGTATATTTACTTTGTGACATGTTTTCAGTCTATGGCATGCTGAGTTAAGAATCCAGGGCTTCCTATATAATGCTGATGATACTAGTTTTATCATTTCAGGTGAAAAAAAGATCCTAGTTTTGAATTATATTCTAAACGTCTGGGACTTTTCCTGTTTCTCCACCGGCATGAGTGTGTTCCCAGACTCGGGCAAAAAGCCACGTCGAAGCCCTGCATACATACTAGAGTAGATTTATCATCTCATGTGATATTTGTAGAGGATTGGGAGGGGGATCAATGAGTTGTAACGCTGTCAGAGGGCAGGGGGGGGGGCTCCTTTGTATGCTTTGCTCTGGATAATCATCTCCAAGGTGATTAATGTAGTGTAAAAGGGACGCTTTCTCCCAGCCTTGTAGTAAGAGCTTAGCTGTGAGGAAATGCAGTTACTAATAGGTGGTAACGAAATATGCTCCCGGGGGACGTTGCTCTTAGAGGTGGTGGTGGGCCACCCGTAGAGGAGAGTTTTACAGCAGAAACGTGCCAATACAAACACAACCGTTGTCATTTGTGTTTAAATGATAGATTTCTAGCTTACTTGGCAAGAATTTCGAAGGACGTTTATTCTGATTACTAGATTTTCTCTCGTTCCTCAGGTTCACAAAGCTGCTGTTGTTGTTGTTTTAAAAGGTGCCCTATTATGCTAATGTTTAGGTTTCATTATCTGTCAGTTGTGACAATTTGCTTTTATTGTTGAAAAGCAGCGCCTCTTTTCAGCCTCTGTCTGAAACCAGAGCCCAGTCTGCTCCGATTGGTTAGCTGGCCGGCTCTGTTTTGATTGGTCAACCGTTATGAGATGTCCCGCCCCTTAGTCTATCACGGAAAATGTGTTGGAGCGCTAGCCAACAGGAGCACGAGTGTTATAGAGTGATGTCACTGAAACCTATACACCACACTAAAGGAAAGGACACCTGGAAGCATAACGGGGCCTCTTTCACTCCGGGTAAACCAAGTTAATGATGAATCTGATGACTTCTCTGTCAAAGTGTCAAAGTCGCTATCATGCAAAGCTGCAGATATAGCATAATGTCTACCGTAACAAAACAAATCTGACTTTTATTTTGCCGAGATACATTCGGAACATCCGGACATCAGTTTCAAGAGGCCTTATACATGTTGAAATATGAGGATAAGTTGTAATCTTGGTTGTCTTTTTATGTAGGACCTTTCGGTGTGTAGGAAATGTTCAAAGCTCAGGCCTTTAGTTGATTTAGGAGAATACGCACTAAATATGTTTTATAAATGTGTTTATATTGTACAACTATGAGGACATTTGCACATAACTTCTCTCATCCAAATGAACCAGAAATCATTTAGGAGCTGTCTTCCAGGATCATCAAATCTGATCCTATGAAGGGTTTGAGTCCAGAATAAGATAAATATGTTTAATAGCCTAGTTACGATAATATGCATTTGCGAGTATACAGTACAAGTAGCCAGAGTCAATATGGATGCAGTATTTGTTGTTTTGGAAATGCAGCGCTTCCTGTTTTCGGCTCCTGTTAGCAAGGTGCTTTAGGTGGTTCTTGTTGTTGTTGTTTTTGCCCCCCCCCCCGGTCATGGTGGGTCCACACTGGCATTTGCACATAACTTCTCTCATACAAATGAACCAGAAATCATTTAGGAACTGTCTTCCAGGATCATTATATCTGATCATATGAAGGGTTTGAGTCCAGAATAAGATAAATATAACCTTTTTTACTAGCCTAGTTAAGATAATATGCATTTGGGAGTATACAGTCAAAGTAGTCAGAGTGAATATGGGTGCCGTATTTGTTGTTCTTGGAATGCAACGCTTCCTGTTTTCTTTGCGAGTGTTTGTGTCGGTTCCTGTTAGCAAGGTGCTTTCAGTGTTTCTTCTTGTTGTTGTTGTTTTTTCTCACACTGGCATTCCTCAGCGGCTCAGCCTTCAGCCGCACGACAGAGTGGCTGCATTTTAATGGTTCCCTAGCGGGGATCTCTAAGCCAACAACAGTGCCGAGCCGCTCCAATCAGGAATTGGTAATAAAGAGGCTTTGGAGGCGCGCTTTGCAGCCCCCTGGGGTGGGCTGTGGGGGGCATGTTGGACACCGAGGCAAATATTGACTCACTCTGCGAAAGTCTCGGTGTGGAGGCAGGTCTCACTCTACCTCATCACATCTCCTGGGAAATAAGGGAGACTGAACATGCGTCAGTGCATACCTGATGCCTCGGTATGCACTGCACTATTTGAAAAGTTAGGATAAAATCACGTTCTAGTTAAATCACATTAAGAACATGTGTGAGGTTTGCTTCTTTACCCTGTTTGTTGTATTAGCAATGCTAAAGTTGTATTTGAAATGGATAGGATTTTCCTTTTTATCCGAACAAAATAAAAGACAGCTGTCTGCGCAAACTGGCTTTCTTTATTCTGGGTGTTTGAGCTCTGCTTAATAATGTTCACTCCTATTATACTGTTGTTCATCAATATATCATAGTTCTCAGATATATCCAGAGCCTGTCTCTGATTGGCTGAAATACCAAACAGGTCATTGCAGCATTACCCAGAATCCCCTCTGTTTCAGCCCTGTTTCCAAAGTGCTGATTCTCTGTCTGTTACTTTAGATGAAAATAAGGAGCCCCTCCCCACGCCCCTCTGAGAGAGATTTGGTTACAAAGAACTCAAAGGTGCTCGAGGACAGTGATTCTCAAATGGGGGTATGCGGACCCCTAGGGGTACGTTGGGGTACTGCAGGGGTACGTGAGATTAAAAAGAAAAACTAAAAAAAGTTAATTAAAGAAATACCATGCATGATTACAAAAATAATCTTAGTACAATAAGTTAAATAGAAAACACAATTTTATATAAAATATTCCTAGAACCACCAAGGGGGTCCTCATATAAACATGTCAAATTTCAATTGGTGTATTTTATTTTATAGTTTTGCATAATATATCATTTTGTTCATTGGTTTGTTAAACAGATATTACAGATATTAAATGTTTAAAAAATGTCGTTATGTTGTTTTTTTTCATGCATAAAATGAAAATATCCTTAGTTTGTTGTAATGCATGCATGAAGGAGTTAATACATCACACACTGAGGGAACATCAATATATTGGAATCATAGTGGTGGGGGGGGGGGGGTTACCTTGGTTGGTGATTGGCTAATGGTTACACAAGCCAAAACAACGTTATGACATCACAAAGTGGCCACAATCTGATCAGCTCATTTTCAAACAGGTTTTTATAGAAATGGATCAAAAAGAGAGAGAATCTTTGTTCCTGAAACTTTCAGAGTCTCTTTCTACAGAGGGGACACATGTTGATGTAGAAGAGACATGAAGAAGAGGGGACACATGTTGATGTAGAAGAGACATGAAGAAGAGGGGACACATGTTGATGTAGAAGAGACATGGAGAAGAGGGGACACATGTTGATGTAGAAGAGACATGAAGAAGAGGGGACACATGTTGATGTAGAAGAGACATGAAGAAGAGGGGACACATGTTGATGTAGAAGAGACATGAAGAAGAGGGGACACATGTTGATGTAGAAGAGACATGAAGAAGAGGGGACACATGTTGATGTAGAAGAGACGTGAAGAAGAGGGGACACATGTTGATGTAGAAGAGACGTGAAGAAGAGGGGACAGATGTTGATGTAGAAGAGACATGAAGAAGAGGGGACACATGTTGATGTAGAAGAGACATGAAGAAGAGGGGACACATGTTGATGTAGAAGAGACATGAAGAAGAGGGGACACATGTTGATGAAGAAGAGACATGAAGAAGAGGGGACACATGTTGATATAGAAGAGACATGAAGAAGAGGAGACACATGTTGATGTAGAAGAGACATGAAGAAGAGGGGACACATGTTGATGTAGAAGAGACATGAAGAAGAGGGGACACATGTTGATGTAGAAGAGACATGAAGAAGAGGGGACACATGTTGATATAGAAGAGACACGAAGAAGAGGGGACACATGTTGATGAAGAAGAGACACGAAGAAGAGGGGACACATGTTGATGTAGAAGAGACACGAAGAAGAGGGGACACATGTTGATGTAGAAGAGACACGAAGAAGAGGAGACACATGTTGATGTAGAAGAGACACGAAGAAGAGGGGACACATGTTGATGTAGAAGAGACACGAAGAAGAGGAGACACATGTTGATGTAGAAGAGACACGAAGAAGAGGGGACACATGTTGATGTAGAAGAGACATGAAGAAGAGGGGACACATGTTGATGCAGAAGAGACATGAAGAAGAGGGGACACATGTTGATGTAGAAGAGACATGAAGAAGAGGGGACACATGTTGTTGCAGAAGAGACATGAAGAAGAGGGGACACATGTTGATGCAGAAGAGACATGAAGAAGAGGGGACACATGTTGATGCAGAAGAGACATGAAGAAGAGGGGACACATGTTGATGTAGAAGAGACATGAAGAAGAGGGGACACATGTTGATGTAGAAGAGACATGAAGAAGAGGGGACACATGTTGATGTAGAAGAGACATGAAGAAGAGGGGACACATGTTGATGTAGAAGAGACATGAAGAAGAGGGGACACATGTTGATGTAGAAGAGACATGAGGAAGTGGATTTTGCACAATCGGTGACCTTTAAAGGCTGATTTCCCTTTTTAATATGCTGAAAGTGGCAAAGTTTCTTTGAGTTTAAGACGGGTAGGAACGAGCAGGATTTTGTAACATCACAACTAATTAAAAAGCCATTTGTGGTCGATAATAAAGCGTATGTGTAATATATATATATGACACTTTATTTTACATTATGACATACTATACTATTGATATACTATGAAGTTGAATGCCATCCTATATAATGACATTTAAATGCAATTTGTAGTATGACTGTTATGTTTTATGGTATAATACATTCTCACAAACTATACTAGGACATTTTCACGTACTTTATGACATACTATATTTTGACTTTGGTGGTTTGATTACATTTTGGTGGCCAAAGGTCATAAAACATGTTTTTCTGACCATGACTCAAGAATGCTAAACACCACGATTTCACACAAATGTGGGTACCACTTTACAATAAGACGGATTCGTAAAGGATTCTAGGTTATGAATTAGGTTGTAAACACTTTATTAATCATTAAGAACCATTTATAAACCGGTTCTAACAGTTTCCATACATCAACACAGGCTCACTATTCGGCAAGATGACTAAGCCTTATATTGGCTACTTAGCCAGAATCAACTCAGTGAGCTCCAGATACCAAGGATGCTGGCTGATGAAGAAGACGAAGCAAGCTAGGTAGCTAGTATAAGGCTTAGCAGTGCAGATACATGTGGGCTCACTATTTGGCAAGCAACCGGTCACAGTTGCCCTGTTTATCTCATGTCTTATAAAAGCTTATTAATGATTTATAAAGTGTTCACAACCTAATTAATAAATGAAGTACAAACTATTCGTAAACCCTTTCTAAGGGTATCTTATTGTAAAGTACCCAAATGTCTAATAGGAAAAAATATTAAATTGTTGACATTATGAACCGACTAGGATGTAAAACCACTGGCAGTAATTCATTTATGACATATCGTCCTATGACATTTTTATATTGTACCCTGAACATTTAACAAACCCTTTAGATGCTAATCATTCAAAGAAAGTATTATCTCAAAAAATGTGTGTGGAGTATTGTTGGAAAATGATGTTACTGAAATGTCACATTTAAAAAGCAAATGTCTTTCTTTGCATTTATATTTCCTCCTTTGCTGAAAACAAGCTGAGCGTTGAGCTTCTTACATCCTTAACTAAGGTGCTGAATTATCACAAAAAAACACATCTTCAGATCAAGGACACAACACATAGCCTTTATTAAAACTTTACATTAATTAATAACTCATTTTAAATACTATTGTGCTCTCTAGTTCTCTCTTTATACTACATCATAGTGAATATTAGTACTCTAGATGCTTTTATTATATTCTGATTTCCCTTTTAAAATCCAGTATAAGCCTTAAAAGTACATACAGTATGTACACTGTTGCAACATTCATATTAATGTATGCAAACACTGCAGGGTAATAGGTCATTGTAGAAGCGTTTGTTAGCTTGGGCTAAAAATGATAACCGCTTAAAGATACCAAATTAAATGAATGAGCTACTGAATACAAAGTGCAATGTTTGGAGTCTTATAACTCACTGAATAATATCAAACCGGTTAATAAATCTGGGTGTAAACTCACTCAGGAAATACTTTTTTTGAACACATAATTACCGACAGGTGCAATGACATTAAACATTCGCAATAATAGAAACACGCTGCAGTTTCAGAACACGATGCAAATATAACATATAACATATGTAAACGACATCTTCACCAACTTGACAAAATATGCTGCGCAGGGTTTACTGAAAGCGACACGCTGAGTGAAGCTTAAACACATCGGAAATGGGGACAATAAAAAGTGACGCACACAGCTGGGACCGGAGCGCTCATTGACGTTCAGGATTATAAAGTCTGCTCACTGTCACTGTATACTCAATTAAAATGTGAGTTTTATCGGCTTATTTGAACAACATTTGATTAATTCTGATCTGCTGTAAGCTAGCTTGCTAACGTAGCTAACTTCAAATATACTGACAAAACACTAACAATTATGAAACTCTGCCAACAGTGACAGGATAACAAATGCTCCAGCTGTGTGCGTCACTTTTCAGTGTCCCTGTTTCCGTTGTGTTTTATATTTGCAGTGTTTCGTTTATGCAGCGCTTTTAGTAAACGCAGCGCACGGGTTGTCAAGATGGTGAACATCAACCTCATTTGCATGTGTTTTGGCACATTTGTGTTTTAATATTTGCATCGTTTCTGAAACTGCAGAGCGTTTCTCTTAATGGCAATATTTATGCACCTGTCGGCCACCGTACAATACGACAGCAGTCATTGCCTTGGTACAGTAAGCAGCATAATATTCCATCTTTGTACAACTTATAAAAATAGAAAGCGTGAGATGACTATATTTGCCGGCAGGAGGCTACAGTATACGTAATAATCATTTTGTCGATTTTTCAGGAATATAAAGAAGTAGGTTATATATGTTTCACTAACAGAGTTCAGAGTCCCTGCTCTTTTTTACCAGTCATCCCATCTGGTTGTTCACACTGCACGGCACTGTGGACTGAGTGAAGGACGGCGGGCTGTCGTTGCTTTTGCTCGAGTTGGGAGATAGTGGAGCGACCTCTCCGGATGCCTGGCTCCCCCACGGCCTCCATTCTGCT
Source organism: Gymnodraco acuticeps (assembly GCF_902827175.1). Classification (NCBI taxonomy): domain Eukaryota; kingdom Metazoa; phylum Chordata; class Actinopteri; order Perciformes; family Bathydraconidae; genus Gymnodraco; species Gymnodraco acuticeps. Next base: position 13,023 of record NW_022991904.1, read on the forward strand.
CTGACCCTCTGAGGGCTGAGGCTGGAGGGCCCCTTCCCCTCATAAGTCCCCTTCACCACCCCATTCAGAGATCCAGAGGTCTGGTTCAGGTGCTCGGCTGAGACCAGAGGCTGCCGGTCCTCCTCCTCGGAGATGGCGAACACCTGAACGCTGATGTGGTCGTTCTCGCCTGGGAAATCGCGCCTCTTCACGCCCTCTGTCTGACTCTGAGTGGAGGAAGCAGAGCTGGGTTCAGACGGGGAACCTTGTGTTGGAGGAACCACAACAACAGAGGGATTTGTTGGTTCTTGTGTCCCGGAGAGGAGGCCGAAACAGGGCCCGGTGAAGCGAGAGCGCCGCAGGTTGCTGGTGGAGTTGAGGCGCCGCTGCCTCTGGGTGGGCAGCGACAGCGGGAAGGAGGCGTTGCTCAGGGTGGAGTCAGAGATGGAGCTGCTGTCGGCTTTAGAGTCCAGGTGAACGTCGGAGAAGATCCTCCTGCCGTGGTCCGCTCTGCCGTCCGCTGCCAAACCGGTTGGAGTCTGGGAAAGTAGGAGATGGATGAATTTCAACATGAATAAAAAGGCATGGGTGTATAGATAAAAACTAAAGATGGGTCAATTCGATATCATAATTCTCACACTGATCAGGTTTTTCTTTTTAAATACGATGTAATTTTACTTATCTTTGTCTTGAAATAGACCAAGTAGTCTGTAAATCATGTTTTTAATCGGCCCAAAAAGTAACTTGGAATAAGTAATTCAGCCGGAAAAAGCATTAACATATTGACCAATCGACTATAGAAATTAAAGCTGGGAAGCCTTAGAAACAAATTAAGTAGGTGTAATTAACTGAATCTAATGCTGAGCAGCTCCGTTGTAATATGAAAATTGTTTTTTTGTACTCACGCTGTCCACCAGCTTGGTGAAGGGGCTGCTGGAGTTCCAGCTGCACCACTTCTTGTGCAGCTGCGGCAGAGGAGGCAGGAGGTCCTGGAAGGTGCGGACGCTCCACGCTCTCGGCCTGTTGCTGCCCTCCCTGGTGGATCCAGAGGGTGAGATGGTGGAGTCCGGAGAGGGCCACTCCCCCACGGGGCCGGTGTCACTGTGCCGCAGAAACCTCTCCCGCTGCTGAGAGACACAGAAAACATTCATATATGTAAGGGTTCAAATGAGATGTCTGTGCAGAAGGCAACAACAGAGGGATTAAAGTACAGCTACATACAACAATACTAAAAAAAACATGATGAATCTGCTGATAAAGATTTGTTTCCCAAAGTACATGGTAATGTCTTTAAATCAGTTTTATATTATATAAAACAGAGAAAAGCAAGAAATCTCCATATTTCAAAGGCTGAAAACAGCATTTTTTGCCAATCAGATTGTAGATTTCACAATTTCCTTTGGTCTATAATTGTGCATACATAAACATAGTAAGAGAAGGTCGAGTGTAAAATAGGAGACACAGAAAACATACATAATAATAAACGCTAAAGGGTGCTGTTACTGATTGTGCTGTTATGTTAAATGTTTGTTTTTCATGTATTGTGTCTTGATATTTGTCTATGTTGATGTTACACATGGAGCTGCTGCGAGTCAAATTTCAGACTTGATCTGACCAATAAAGTATTATCGGATATGTATGATGGGCAGAAGGCAACAACAGAGGGATTTATGTACAGCTACATCCAACAATGCTTAAAAACAACACTAATTATTGATGAATCAGGCTGATAAAAAAAGAGAACAATTAAAAAAAATATCAATTTTGGTCTTCCAAGATTCAGCAGATTGTTTGCACTGAACACCTGGCTTTCAACTGCCTGTACTGACCATTCTGTCCATTTTATTGACAACTTTAACTTTTTCTGGGACCGCAGACATCTTTTTAAGGCAAATGGAGTTTGCCTCAACAAGTCAGGAGTGAAATTGTTTATCTCTAACATATTCAACTGCGTACGTCATCAATCTGTTCCCTCTGCCAAGGACAAGCAACAAGATAATCAAAACAAGAGAAATACACAACACATCGCTCAGAAAACCTTGAAAATCTATCATGCACCCGCCTGAGGAATGTCTTCATTATGGAATGGAGAAGTCTCCACCGCCCTTCACCCCAGCTATCACCTCTGAGGATACTCTTCCTTCACCCCACAGCTCTCTCTACTCTCCATTCACCCTTTCACCCTCGCCCACCCTCCTGGAGATCGCTGAACACATGAAGGAGATACAGAGGGTTGGCATCGATTCCTTCCTGGAGTTCAATAACCAAACCCTGAACGCGCACCAACACCCCCGTCACCATGCCTACCACAATCATCCGGACCAAAACGTCCTCCCCCCCTTCAAGACTGCTGTCTCCGAAACCTGATAAGGATGTGTGTGTAAAAAACGCAAACACTGACTGATATGTGCTGGGTCCAGGCTCAAGGGCGTATGGCACTCAACTCTTTCCAGGACAAGCCGGGGCCCTGCCTGCCAGTAGCTTTGCCGATATCTGTGTTGATAGGTAATAGATTAAGAGCGGTGAATCAGCTTAGATACAGGAAGCACTCAAACGTTTGTGTGAGTTTATCTAATTTAGCAGTGATTCCATGTCAACCACAGCTCGTCACAAAAAACTGACTGATAGTGTGTTCAACAAACTTAAACTAGCTTTATTAAATGTCAGGTCTTTGGCAGGTAAAACATTTTTAATCAATGATTTTATCACTGAGCACAATCTCGATTTTATGTTTTTAGCGGAAACTTGGATTGAACAAAATAACAGTGCAGCTGTTCTTATCGAATCAACCCCTCCCAACTTTAGTTTTATGAGTCAGGAAAGAATGCATAAGAAAGGGGGTGGAGTTGCTATTCTGTTCAATGATTCCCTTCAATGCAGAAAGACATTTTATGGGAACTTTGCTTCTTTTGAATATGTGGCCCTTCAGCTGAAATGCTCCTCTCGAGCTCTGTTCCTAAATATCTATAGACCACCCAAATACTGTGCAAGCTTTTTTGATGACTTTACTGAACTGCTGTCTATAGTGTGTATTGACTTTGACCGTCTAGTCATTGTTGGTGATTTTAACATCCATGTTGACAACCCCCAGGACAGAGGGGCAAAATAACTGTTTTGTGTTCTTGATAGCTATGGACTGACTCAGCATGTGACGGAGCCCACGCACAATAAGGGGCACACCCTGGACTTAATTATCTCAAAGGGTCTGAATATCTCTGAGGTTGTGATGACTGATGTTGCACTCTCTGATCATTCCTGTGTTTTCTTTGAGAGCTCTATTTCTGTTCACAAAAATGTTCAAAAAGAGGTAACCACAAAGCGATATTTAACTGAAAATACTAGGGAAATGTTTACTCAGAACTTGCCCCTGATAACATCTCAGTAAATGAGCTAGTAGATCATTTTAATTCAAAAATTAAAAATGTTATAGATGCCATTGCTCCAACTAGGGTAAAGGAAGTGTCTGGGAAGAAAATATCTCCATGGAGAAATGCCATGACCGTGAGAACAGAGAAAAAAAGAGTGTCGAAAAGCTGAACGCAGGTGGCGAAAAACAAATCTCCAGGTGCACTTCGCCAAGAGCGACTTCGCCTTTATAATTTGGAATTGAAATTTGCCCGACAGTCTTTCTTCTCTGATATCATTGCCAAAAACAACGCATGTGCCTTGTTCGCTACCGTCGACAGACTAACTAACCCCCCAGTGTCAGTAGCCTCTGAATTTCTATCCACCAGGGCGTGCAATGAATTTGCCTCCTTCTTCACAAGCAGTCAGTGCCTCTGCATCAGGAACAGCAAATGTTTTGTCTCTGTGTCCACCTAATATCAATTCAAACACCATGACACAATTCCATCAGATTAATGATAAAACCTGGAGGACATTATACAACTTCTGAAATCCTCCTCTTGCTGCCTTGATATTATTCCAACAGGATTTTTCAAAGATGTTTTTCGTTGCATGGCCTCAGATCTACTTCACATAGTAAACAAGTCTCTTCACTCAGGTGTTTTTCCACAGGCCCTGAAAACTGCAGTCATTAAACCGCTCTTAAAAAAGAATAATCTAGATGCTTCAGTAATGAACAATTACAGGCCCATATCAAACCTGCCATTTCTAGGTAAAATCATTGAAAAAGTAGTCTTTCAACAGTTGAGTAATTTCTTGCATTTAAATAACTGTTTCGATGTGTTCCAGCACTGAGACTGCTCTTGTAAAGGTCTTCAATGACATCCACTTAAACACAGACAGTGGCAGAACTTCAGTGTTAGTATTATTAGATCTCAGTGCTGCGTTTGACACTGTTGACCACAGCATATTACTAGACCGACTAGAAAACTGGGTGGGACTTTCGGAAACAGTTCTAAATTGGTTTGAATCCTACTTAAAGGACAGAAACAACTTTGTTTCTATAGGTAAATACACATCTGAGTTGACAAATATGACATGTGGGGTACCTCAAGGCTCCATCTTGGGGCCTCTTCTCTTTAACATCTACATGCTACCACTGGCTCAGATAATGAAGAACAACCAAATAAGTTACCATAGCTATGCGGATGACACACAAATTTACGTAACAATTTCACCAGGAGACTATGCTCCAATTCAAACACTGAGTAAGTGCATTGAACAAATCAATGACTGGATGTGTCAGAACTTTCTCCAATTAAACAAAGTCAAAACTGAGGTAATGGTCTTTGGAGCCAAGGCAGAACGTATAAAAGTTAGCACTGAGCTTCAGTGTGCAATGTTCAAAACAACAGATAAAGCCAGAAATCTAGGTGTAGTCATGGACTCTGACCTGAGTTTCAACAGACACATTAAAACAGTTACTAAATCAGCCTACTATCACCTAAAGAACATATCTAGGATTAAAAGACTAATGTCACAGCAGGATTTGGAAAAACTTGTCCATGCTTTTATCTTCAGTAGACTCGACTACTGCAATGGTGTCTTCACAGGTCTCACTAAAAAATCTATTAGGAAGCTGCAGCTGATTCAGAACGCTGCTGCTCGAGTCCTCACTAACACTAAGAAAGTGGATCACATCACTCCTGTTCTGAAGTCTTTACACTGGCTTCCTGTGTGTCAAAGAATATATTTCAAAATACTGCTGCTGGTTTATAAAGCACTGAATGGTTTAGGCCCAAAATACATTTCTGATCTTCTGCTAAATTATGAACCATCCAGATCTCTCAGGTCTTCAGGGACTGGTCAGCTTTCTGTCCCCAGAGTCAGAACTAAACATGGTAAAGCATCATTCAGTTATTATGCTCCAAATATCTGGAACAAACTCCCAGAAACCTGCAGGTCCGCTGCAACTCTGACTACTTTTAAATCCAGGCTGAAGACTTTTATTTTTGTCGCTGCTTTTAATTGAAACTGAGCCGTTGTGTTCATCAGTAAAGTGGAACTTCTGTGTGAACTATTCATATCTTAAACTGCACTGTAACTTTTTATTCATGTATTTTTTCTTTTAATGTTTCTTTTATTATCTTTTACTGTTTTTAAATGCCTTTGTCTGAATGTCTTTCATTTTTGTAAAGCACCTTGAATTGCCTTGTGTTGAAAGGTGCTATATAAATAAACTTGCCTTGCCTTCCAAAGTGCAAGGTGATTGTTTTAAATGATATACAACCGAGAAAAGCAAGACATCTCCATATTTCATAGGCTGAAAACAGTATATTTTACCATTTAGATTGTAGAGTTCACAATTTAATTTGGTGTATAGATAAACATAGTAATATCCACCCACTCAGTGTCCAGGAGCAAACTCTCCGCATCCATTTGTGTTCATTTATGGTTACCAGGCGATAAAGAGCAATAAAGAGTGTTTAGCAAACACATTTTCCCTGGAAGGACAAAGGTTAAAAGACAAGAGGGGCATAGAGAATATAGACAAACTAATTAAAAGACCATACAACGTAAATGGCTCACATGTCAAAGGTGGCATCAGCAACCTGGTTAGTGAACCTCACACGCATCTCTGGGACATAACATCAATAGAAAAAGACTCAGATAGTAACAATAGGCGCTTTCACACCGCAGTACTTTTCCCACAAAGGTTAATCAGAACTTAGTTCATGAGAACTCTTTAGTTCTCATGAACTAAGTACAGATCGCGTTCACACCGGAGTAAGTCCCTGAGGGAGGATTAGGCAAATGAAGCAGCTGACGTCACTTTGTCTTCTTCTGCTTTGGGTTTACTGGCAGGCCGCAAACAACTTCATGGTGTATACTGCCACCCAAAGTCCCCGGCCGGAAGTCCCCGGAGTTGGGGACTGGCAGCAGCTTCTACTGAAAGCCTTCCGAGTAAATCGCCAGAACGCCGACACCTCCTCATCTCCATCGCTCCCATGTTTTCTTTTGTGTTGCCATAAGTTAGTCCTCTCTGCGTTTGTGCGCTGGGCCAATGCTAATTATGCTGATGCGGGCAAAGAAAATGGCGGCTTCACAAACACTTTTCAGAGTTTTACGGGGCGTGGTTTGCAATTCGACCAGCCAATCAGAAATTGGAACCTTTTCTCCCCAGGAAAGTCCCTGCTCTCTAGCTGGGGCTGCATCTCAATTCTCTTATTTTTAATTTCCTCGCTCCTCGGTTTCGGTATCATCGGAAGTTGATTTGTCTGCGCCATCTTGAGTAGCGTCCCAGTGGCCTTATTTGTGCCGGAGGATCGAGGAGCGATAATCGAGGAACCACCAGACCATCCTCCGGTGAAATCCTCAGACACTCGCCCCGCCCCCTTACTGTGTATCGCTCACTGATTGGACGATGCAGTGCATGCACTGATCTGATGCTTCTTGACATGAGAGCAGTTTCCCAGCGGAGTGAAGAAAATACATGAAACTCACGAGAGTCACTCCTCAGTTTATACTGTGTTTTGTTTCAATTCATGTCTAATTTAGTTACAAATATGTGATATATCTGAGTGGACAATCCAATGCTAATGCTAATAATGCCAATGCGAGGATAATAAAATGGCGGCTTCACAAAACTTTTTGGGAGTTTTACGGGGCGTAGTTTGCATTCCGCCCAGCCAATCAGAAATAGGAACTGTTTTCTGCTCTCTAGCAGGGACGGAAAAGGGGGTAAAAAGGTTCTCATGAACTATTTTTAATTTTGGTGTGTACGCAACATTTTGGAACTATACTTTTCCCCGTACTTTTCCCCGTACTTTTCCCGTTTAGTTCCGATAGTTCCTGGGATTTTGCGTTCACACCAAAAATAGAATTTAGTTCATGAAAACGTTTACCCCCTTTTTATGCCCCGGCCACACGAGGACGAAAACGGCCGTTTGCGTTACTGTTTAGTGTCATATAGACCATTCGGCCATACGAGGACGACCGAATACGGCACTAAACGACTGAGGAAACGATAACGGGTCCCAAGGTGGATAGAACGGCATACGCAACGCTCTGGGGGGTCAAACGGCTCCGTGTGTGCGCCCTATACGAACATTTTCTGATAGTGATTGCGCAATAGCAATAGCCCCGCCTCTCCCCACTTCTGCTGCTCACCTCCGCATACCCCGCGCCATTGCTGATGTGTTTCGCCACCAACAACAACAACAATGGCGGATCGCAGAGTTGCTATCGTGCTCCGGACGCTACTGACCATGCTACAGTTCTTTGTGCAACATCTACAGCAGACTTACACATCCAGGGGGGATCTTACTCGCTTCTTTTGTGGATATGTACTGCAGCTTCAGCGATCATTTTCTGATAATGATTGCGCAATAGCCCCGCCTCTCCCCACCTCTGCTGCTCACCCCCGCGTCAAAGTAAACTGCACACTGAATTCAGATTATTTAGCTTTCTCTCGATATGGACATAAACGCGAGAGAAGTCTAATCTGACAGGACGGAGACACCTCTCAAACTACCTAAACTAGTTATAAATATGTTTATTTTTACTGTCGGCCGGGTCACTCAGTCATTACTGGATCAGCTGCTGCATGAGACAGACACTGACGCTGTCCAAAGAGAGGGTGGAAAAAGAGAGGCTCCGTGTATTTTTATTATTATATTATATAGAGTCGTTATTCATTTGTTTTAAAGCTCAATAAATAACAAAGAAGACCTTTGACCGGCACTTTTATAATTTTGTCGGAAGGTTTAAACTTTAATTCACGTTGACTGGCGAAAAACTCTGCCCGGTTCCCTCGGCCCCCACCGCGGAGAATAAACAGAAGGGCAACCATGACAACCATGCTTCTTCGCTGCTTTTGTGGAGGAAGTTACAGCGCCACGTACAGGCTCCTGCATATGTACTGCAGCTTCTCCAGCGGTTGGAGCTAAACGGAGCGGTCTCGTGTGGACAGAAACTATCCGGATAACTATTGCGTATGGACGGAAGCTTGTTTGCGATTGCGTTTGCGTTAATCCTATGCGTTTAGCCGTTTTCGTCCTCGTGTGGCCGGGGTATTAGAGCCTGCTAGAGAGGTGGTACTATCCTGGGGAGAAAAAAGTTCCAATTTCTGATTGGCTGGGCGAATTGCAAACCACGCGCCAAAATACTCGGAAAAGTTTTTTGAAGCCGCCATTGTATTTGCTGGCATTAGCATTATTAGCATTAGCCCCGTGCATCAACGGAGAGAGAATAACTTATGGCAACAGAAAAAAAAACATGGGAGCGGTGGAGTGATGAGGAGGTGTCGGCGTTCTGGCGATTTACTCGGAAGGCTTCAGTAGAATCTGCTGGGAGTCCCAGCAGCTGCTACTGAAGCCTGTCCCCAACTCCGGGGACTTCCGGCCGGGGACTTTGGGCGGCAGTATACGCCATGAAGTTGTTTGCGGCCTGCCAGTAAACCCAAAGAAGAAGAAGAAGTGACGTCAGCGGCTGCATTTGCGTAATCTTCCCTCAGGGAACCTTTTCCGGTGTGAACGTGATCTGCTCTTAGTTCCATGGGGGTACTAAGTGCTAGGAACTAAGTACGGCAAAGTACTTGGTGTGAAAGCGGCTATTGGCACTGCCCATTTTACATTTTAAAGAGGCCCTATTATGCGTTTCCCTTTCCTGTAGTGTGTTCATTCGTTTATTGTGCATGTAAATTGTCTGCAAAGGCTAACATCTCTGGTCTTTTCTACCTGGATATGTGCTTATTTGATTTTGATTTTATTAAAGGAATGGTATGCTCATGACACTCATTTTTAAATAATTATCATCCGATAAAACAGACCAGTCTCTGCCAGTCTCTCTTTTTTTTTTTTTAATCCGATGACATTATCAGTGATTTTAAACTGATTAATTACCGAAATAACATCAACACTGTGGGCGGCGCCATTTTACCGGACGTGACGTAAACCATGCGTTTGGTTTCGAGGACACGTTGATGTTCATGTTATTTACTGTAGTTACTCTCTTCAAATATGCCTCATTGTATCGCGAAACATTGCCACAATTCTGATAGGAACAATCCACGGAATGCTCGGTTCTATCTGTTGCCAAAAGGTAAGCGTAGGAAGTACGTTCGGAGGCAGTGGCTAGCGAAATGTGGCCGGCCCGAACCGAAAGATCCACAGGCGCATGTATGCAGCGAACATTTCAAGTTTCCGGACGACTACTATGAGTATGATAAAACATAACATGGGATTTATTGAACAACCATTACTTAATGGAGATGCAGTACCATCGGTCTTTCTGGTGTCATCACCGACCAGGACACCAGTTCGGCCAGTTGAGAAATCGCCCTCTGCAAGTGTGAAGCGACGGAGGACCAGAAGTAGTGCTCGGAGTAAGAATAAGGTATGTTATGGCGCATTTCCATTGCAGCGGGTAGCCCCGTTTAAACGTCCTTTATCGTCCAGGCCAGGCCAGTTTTTGGTGGCCTTTCCATATAGCGTAGTACCGGCTAGTGGGTATTTCCCCCCAGTTTTTCCGGCCCCATAAAATCGTGGTTCTAGGGCCAGGGACAACGAGGCTGAGTATGCTAAACTAGAGAGGGAATCGCTAGCAAGGGTGGTACTACATGCATACATATCTAGTAATCAAAATCATTGTATCTACTAAGTAGTACTAAGTAGGCTCGAACCTGTATGGCTGAATTCCCCCATCCAATCTCTTCATATTGCTCAAAACTTCGCCATGTTTTCGTGTGTTTACAAAGTGAACGCATGGATGACGTCACGACCATCACGTCACTACTTAAAATGGGCAAAATGGCAGCGGCCTGACGGAATATACAGGTTTTGATAAAAAAGAGCTATAAAATCATTATTTACCGGGGAATATCGCTGATTTCTTCAGGGTATGGTTTAAACATAATGTTTCACTAAATACTGAAGTTTTGATTAATTATCTAATGAGTGGAGCATTCCTTTAACATGTGCTTGCCCCTTTTTTATATATGTTAGGCCACTCTTTATTTTACCCTCGACCTGCACTGTACCCTTAGCTGGCATGAAAGTGTCCCTGCTGTGGGACAAAGAAAGGATTTCTGAACACAGTCATTATGGTAGGGATATTAGGAAGTGACTGTCTGCCAATCTGCTAATTACACCTACTCTGTTTCCCCCTAACACCTGAATTCTCCCTGCAGATTGCATTGTGTGCTACACTAATGGATTAACAAGAAGGAACTGTGCTGATCAGCTTGGCTCTCACACACACAGCCAGCCAACGTGTGTGTGTCACGTACCAATTTTTATTATTCTGTAAAGTTGTCGAGAAAACAGCATGACTTTTGGAATGATATCAGTCACACTGTGTTCTTGTTCATGCACAACTCCTTCAATCAGCTCTATGTATCACTCGTCCAAACCACTTTTACTGTATTGACTCTCGTTAAAAAAGGCTAATTGACAGGTTCGCTGTGCAAAGGCCTTGTTATTCTTCCTGGTCGGTCAGCTGCTGTTGATTGGGGGAGGGGGGTAAGGTTTTAGGGTTGCAACCATCAGACAGAGAACGAGTGCAGATAATCCTTTAAACAGAGTCACTAGCAGCTAGCTTTGTCTAGACAAGAATTAGCTTAGGGGTTTAAATAAAATGTACTTTTGGTACGCTAAAGCTCCAAGAACACAATGGCAACTTTTAAATTTAACACACGAGGTGAGAAATCAGCCACCCACCACAAGTCGCCTATAAACCGCGGATCCGGATGCGGGGTCTACGACTGGCCGGGGAAACTTGCCACCAGAAAAATGAGAAACAGTTAAATTAAGTTTTTTGAATTTTGGAAAGTGAAGAATTAAAAAAAGTTTTGATCCAGCTTTTTTTCACAATTATTAACATTTAAATAAACTTTAGGTAACACAAGTAAAAGTACTCTTTTCACACTTTTCAGGATATTAAATATGTTATTGTTGGATTATAATTAGTGATTCATCAATGTCTTAAAACCGCCGTTGATAAAGGAGGATATTTTTTAATACAATATATTTTAACAATGGATCAATAAAGTTGATTTTAACCTACATTTCTTAATTATTGATCTACATTTCCATACAGTATTGTCAAAAACAGGCAAATAGGTTAATAAAAGTCTTATTTTTTTGTAAAGCTCTACTTCTAAAGGGTCCTTTTCCAAAATAATGTTTATCAAAAGGGGGGTTCTCGGCTACATATTTGTTTGGGTCACGCTAACCTGGAAGTTTACTTAGCCATGACCCCGAGAAGATTAATTGACAATTTGTCATTAACCTTGACCCCTTTCAACATTCTTCCAACATTATTTACATGGCATCGAGGATACACACAAGCAGACCACACACTGAGTGCCAAAGCGTGCATGACACACACAAACACACACACAATTAGAGCTGGGAATCTGGCTCTGGAGATAATACTCCATTAGTCTAGGCTGCAGAAAAGCTTGCCAGTCCTTCAAAAAGCTGCCAGAGCTGTTTTATGCCAACTCTTATTCCAAGATCGTACAAAAGAGATCGGATAAAAAAAATCTCGGTGGAACCGTTACTTGTTCCTCAACGCTTCTCCCATTTTTTAATTATCCTCATTTCTCATTTATATCCTCATAGCTTTAGAGTGTACCACGCGTACGCCAATAAATGGTGTCAGTCCTGTTAGGAACACTGGGCCAATTCAATGCAATGAATACCCCGTCACCTCTGATGATCATTGGTGCAGGGATCACTTCCCCCGAAGCCAGGAGATCACCCACAAAGCTGCTGGGCCTTGAGATCAGATACACAATTATTCTAACAGCTGTGTAGCATCATGGCTTCCTTCAGGTAAAAGCTGTTTTATCCACTGACTGATAAACAGTAAAGTGGAGGAAAAATCATAGGAACATCCAGAAATTAGTTAGCATTAATGATTTAGCACCTTCCCTTGTCTCTAAGTCAACTATTTTTTAAGTGGTTAGAAGCTGAAAATAAGGTATGTGGTTAAGACAAGCTGCAGAGATGTTTACATTTTGTTCTACATCATAAGATATGTCAGTTAATACCCCAATGTGTCATAAAAATGTCCGTTGCTAACGAGTGTCTAAACGAAATTACTAAACGTCATTACGCTGAACATTAGGCGCCTTTAGCTTAGCGGTGGTGACGTGAAGTCATGTGACCGTGCTGTAGTTCCTTTATAGCCCAACATTAGCGACCTTTAGCTTAGCGGTGGTGACGTGAAGTCATGTGACCGTGCTGTAGTTCCTTTATAACACAACATTAGCCTCCTTTAGCTTAGCGGTGGTGACGTGAAGTCATGTGACCGTGCTGTAGTTCCTTTATAGCCCAACATTAGCCTCCTTTAGCTTAGCGGTGGTGACGTGAAGTCATGTGACCGTGCTGTCGTTTCTTTATAGCCCAACATTAGCCGCCTTTAGCTTAGCGGTGGTGACGTGAAGTCATGTGACCGTGCTGTAGTTCCTTTATAACACAACATTAGCCTCCTTTAGCTTAGCGGTGGTGACGTGAAGTCATGTGACCGTGCTGTAGTTCCTTTATAGCCCAACATTAGCCACCTTTAGCTTAGCGGTGGTGACGTGAAGTCATGTGACCGTGCTGTAGTTCCTTTATAGCCCAACATTAGCCACCTTTAGCTTAGCGGTGTTGACGTGAAGTCATGTGACCGTGCTGTAGTTCCTTTATAGCCTAACGTTAGCGTTGTACTTCTGGAGATTGCATTTACTTTTCAAAAATCATAAAGTGGTGTTAACATGTGGAGATTATCCTGCTGAACAAAACGTGTAAATAGCCATGTGTTAGACACAGATCTTATTTTCTGTTTCGAAATCAAATGGAAAAAAGCCCATTGCTTTCGCTTCACCAACACGTTATCAATTCATCACGCTATCTTTTCAACTTTAGGTCAGGTAGACACTGTATAGGTATTAAATGAGTCCTTACGGTGTGAGGGGAGAAGGGCAGTCTGCTTGAACTTGGAGCTGAAGACACAATAAACACTTCATCCGCACCGAGGTCCAGTTCAGTCAGACCGCTGCAGGACTGGGACATGTCCCCGCCAGCACTGACTACAAAACACAGACGAATAGGTAGACACAACATATATTTAAAAACATTCAAGACAAGGCCATTTCTATCCCCTCTAGAATATGTTATACAGATCAAAAGCTGTACATCGTGGATGTGAAGAGTGCACAGCAGATATGACAATTTAACAAAATGTCTCAACCCTCACTAGGCCCGTCTTCATGCCATACTTTCATATATTAAAAGGCTTCTTTGTCAATGGAGTAACACAGGATAGTGCTGGAAGTCGGCTTGTATATTTCTAAAAAAAATTACAAAAAAGATTGTAGATAAATAAAAGTAGGGACAATTAAAAAATGTTAAACCTATATAGATATTAATCATGACAGAAATCAGCGCTGGGGGTGTCGTGATGTGCCGGTTTAGAGGATAAGCGAAATTATAAATATATATATTGATATCATGTTAATAACAATCTCACATGAGTCGTTTATTTGCCAAAAAAGAGATGAAAAACACAATTAGTAGTGTTTCAAATTAACTTGACAGATAGAAGAATTGATTTAAATATCTGTCTTTATGAATTATTTCAGCCACAAGTGTCATGTAGTGAAAAACTGTTTTGTGACTAATCAGCGTAAATAGATGGTAATAAGTCTTTATCACGATTAAATGTTCGGAAGTAGTTCAGAAAAACATCTGTCAATCAGTAAAAAGAAATGCACGTCTGGCCAGAAGAAAGGTTGAATGATGGTGTGCGGCACATTTCTACCTAAAGTAGGTCAGAGACAATTATTAGTAGTTTAACTGAACTCTACAGAGCTGTAAATTACACTTTCCTGCTTTCCTCCTCTTTAAGTAAGGACTGTTTCCCACTCAGAGAAGCAGCAGAGCTTGTGCGGTTGTACTGCAATTTAAATACTTCAATAAAACACCATGCAGAGGAGGCTAATGTGTTTTGGTGTAAACTCCTTACACCGTGACTGCAGCTCACAGAGAGGGGGACTGTACTCCTCTGTTGTTCAAAATACTCCCAGGGTGCTTTGTGGGTTAAATGCCACAAACCCACAAATCTCTCCGCCTGGGTTCAGTCCCACGGAGAGAGAAGCCTGTGGATTGTTCCAGGATCAAGCCTGTGTGCTGCTGCTCAACTAAAGCAATGCTCCTTTCCATTGAACACTTAAGAGTCCATGGAGGGTTCAGTTGTATCTTTTAAAATATCACACAAACGTGATCTGAGACTGAGTGTTGGTACATCTTTCCGAGAAGAACTCCTGGAAGATTTCCCAAAAGAGCCATTTGTTTTTAAAGAATAGCATACGAGTCAAATAGGAGAATACAAAGACAGATGGTTATCTAGAAACTCATCACCAAGAACTCATCAGCAGAGAAAATACATCCAATAATGGACATTCCTAAACACCCAGGGACTTACATTTTTAATGACTGCTGCTCTCAAACTTTATGGGGTCATTGCTCTGCCAGGAAACTAATTCATGTGTGATTTATATTTCTAAATGTACTGTCACCTTTCCCAGAAGTCCTAACACATGTAAATCTAAATGGATTGCATCTTGAGTAATGTGCAATACATGGGCTTTGGTCCTGCTGCAATGCCCCTTTTTTCCCAACTGTATGTCTTAGCAGTATGCCAGAGAGAAATGCACCCAAAAAGGAAATCAATTAAACATTTCCAGCATGAAATCAAGACCTTTAAAAAGGTCCCCTATTATACTCTTTTTCATCAATAGGTCTCAGATATATACAGAACATGTCTCTGAAGTGTTTGGCTCCAAACACCAAACAGATCATTGCAGCATTACCCATAATCCCCTCTGTTTCAGCCCTGTTTCCAAAGTGCTGATTCTCTGTCTGTTACTTTAGATGAAAATAAGGAGCCCCTCCCCACGCCCCTCTGAGAGAGATTTGGTTAAAAAGAACTCAATGGTGCTCTAGGAGGAGATTCAGGTGATAGGGGGGGGGGGGGGTTACCTTGGTTGGGGATTGGCTAATGGTTACTCAAGACAAAACAACGTTATGACATCATAAAGTGGCCAAAATCTGATCAGCTCATTTTCAGACAGGTTTTTATAGAAATGGATCAAAAAGAGAGAGAATCTTTGTTCCTGAAACTTTCAGAATCTCGTGTTGATGTAGAAGAGACATGAACAAGTGGATTTTGCATAATAGGTGACCTTTAAGCCATCCAATTGCTTTCGTGCGTTCATGTGTGTGTGTTCCCGACCTGTGTGTGGCGGGCTGTCGTTGTTGTTGTCCTGCTCGGCGCTCACTTCCAGGTTGGTCTGGTTCTCAGCCATCAGCTGCAACTCGCTCACCTCCGCCGCCGTGTTGGGGACCCCCTCCGGCACCTGAAACACCAGCAGAGTGACGGTCTGTTTATCCACGGAGCTTTAACAGGAAACCATAGAAACATCACAGCGACACACATTCATATATGCAGAAAGAAACAGTACTAAAGTCAATCAGAATACTTTACTTATGCCAAGGGGAAATTAGGTGTTGTAGTAGAGAAGATTACCAAACATACATTAAAGTAGTTATGTCAATATAAGAAAAATGTGCAATAAGAAGATACATTTAATAAAATAGAATACAATTATTTATAGGTTTTTTGTCTTTTTACTTACAATTTATGTACAATTACTCACATGTTTCAGATGTGAATATCTCACAAACTTAGCACATTATTCAGACTGTGCATTACTTTCAATATGTTTTTTGGTGTGAGTGTAAGGCTGCCACTGAAGAGTGTTTTTGCTTAATATGTCAGAAACTAGTAAAAAAAAAAAAAAGAACCGGCTGTTGTTTCCCACGGCACAGATGTCTTGTTTTATCTGACTAACCACCAAAAAACGAAATATATTAAGTATCAAGTATGACAAGAAATCATCCTCATCAGTCTTCAAATGTTACCAAAAAACGAAATATATTAAATATCAAGTATGACAAGAAATCATCCTCATCAGTCTTCAAATGTTTGGCCTCGCAGAATGACTACAGACAGGATGACAATTTGTTCAAATTAACTATAAAGTACTGTCATGGGACATGTTCTTGCCACTCAGACACAACTCACAGAGATAATAAGAGTCTATATTAATATTGTTTTAAAACCCAGGGAGATACAGACACAACTGAACAAATGTGTATCCTCTGAGGGCATTATAGAAACGTTAAAGCAGTTTAAAACACGATCACCAAGACACATATTTGACAATCCCCCTGCTTCATCATCAGGTTTGTTTCAAAACTACATGAGCTGATCTGAGCCCGAGCTAGACAGTGAAGGGGCAAATAATATACAAAGAAACGTCCAGAGATCCCAGTTAAAGCTCCATTTACAGAGGAATGTGTGACTGACAAATAAGTCAGAAGGGAGAAGAAGAAGAGAGGACTTCTGGGAAAGAAAGAAGTAGTGTCCGTACCTCAGAGTCGCTGGATGCACAGGAGCTGGCTCTCTTCGGACACAGTTTGGGTCTGGAAAACATAAAACCACAGCAATTTAGTGAATCATTACAGTCAAATGAACGTCAATTATTTTTGGAAGAGTTTTCCCAAGAATAAAAGTCCCTCTGGTTTTCACAATTTGACCAGAAATGTAAAAATGGACACTATTTGACATCTTAGCACTCAATGTATAATAGCTCCAACATAGCTGTGGCTATTTCCCCTGAATAGATTCCCCTAGGATGATAGAGCAAGATGCAGCACAGTCTTGCATTCACACGTCAAAAATGTAGTGCTTGTTACTTGATCTGCATTGCTTTGTATTTCCTGTAGGCATGACCTTTATTAAAAACCAATACTAGTCATGTCCAGTATTTCTTCCAGAGACAAACTGGCGGCTATCATGCTTTTCTAATGTTCAAAGGCCCAAATGAACTAATGAAGCTGAAATACTTGAGCAAGACCCCTCTTAATAAAAATTACTTTTACAGTTCAACGAGTTCACTGCCAGCCGCCGGTCAAATGAGGGCAACCCCTGCTGTGACTCTCATCCACCTTCCACTGTTTTCTGACCAGAAGAGACCTTGCAAATTAATCTCACTGCAGCTTCTAACATGCAACATTTCGCCTTTATCAGCAGGCGAGTCGTTTTCCAGTAATTTCTCATTTAAATTAATAGGGAACAATTGAAGAGGAATGAGAACGAATGTCAGCTACTGAGGCTGTGCTTTGATGCTAACGCGTTTCCTGGCTTCTGGATGTTGTTGTTGCTTTTCACACTTACATTTTATTGAACACATGTTTACAATTTCCCTGTCGTTAATAGTGAGAACCTGTGGAGTTATTGTGCCTAATGGAGGCGTTGGAGACAGCTTTTGAAATGAACGGGAATCATATTAAATTAAATAAAGCTGTTTCTCACAACAAGCTAAATGCTAACACCTCAGCAGATCTTCAGGATCTTGAATATATGTTGACAAGGAGGGTTGAACAGTCGGCATGTCAGAACAGATAGTATTACACTAAACCCTCATATTGTGTTCACTCTCCCCTGGGATGAACAAGAGGGAACAGATGGTAAATTACACCTTTTGATTGTTTGACAATGCACACAACTCTCATTGAGTTTTCAATTCTCCTTGTCCCTTTTTCTCCCCCGCCCCTTCACTTTCATGCCGCCTCTGTGTTGTTTTTTTTAATTGACGCCAGGTGCTGTACCTTGAATGCCTCATAGTCTACGGTGAGAATGCTCACATCAAGGAGGCCGCACAACTGCAGCCAAAGCCACCTGAACAGAGGGGTCACCACATCAGGGCCGAGGCGTCCAGCTGAGTCAACATAACAGAGTGGTGTGTGTGTGTGTGTGTGTGTGTGTGTGTGTGTGTGTGTGTGTGTGGTGTGTGTGTGTGTGTGTGTGTGTGTGTGTGTGTGTGTGTGTGTGTGTGTGTGTGTGTGTGTGTGTGTGTGTGTGTGTGTGTGTGTGTGTGTGTGGGTTAAGTTATGACTTAATTATGGGTTTTGTCAGAAGAATTCTTACTAGGAACTCAGGACTTAAATCGTGTTTATGATACAAAAAAGCAAGAAAAACAAATTAGCATTTAAGTTTAGCCTGCTTTAGACTCTGAGGCTTTATATAATAAAAACACCAGTGCTTTGAGCTCAATTCTGACATCAGCATACCAACATGCTCACGATGACAATGCGAATGATGCCTAGCAGACCATACCATGTTCATATTGTAAGCATAGAATGCTAACATCAAGTTCAGCTGTGGCTGATTGAAATCACTTCGAATGCTACACTATGACATTTTACCATACATGTTGTATGACACTTATGACTTATTTAGGGCTTATTATGGCCTTTTCGCACAAAATTCTTTATTCTTATTATTCCCCCCTTTATTTTGGCCCTCTTCTTCTCCCACATTCCACATCGCAGAAACTCCGTTCAAACATCAAAACGTTCAGCTCGGTCGGGAATCGATTGCTATTACTTTTCTCATTCATAACTTTCATAATTCCAGAGATATATCCCATAATTCATCACATTTTTATCCATTGAAGTCAATGGAGAAAATCTTCAGACTCGAACAATCTTCATGCGACTTCAACTGCTAACTGCTCATTCATACTTTCACTCAGAAACCTCATTCCAACTTTAAAATGTTACACATCTTTCTGACATTATTCGTGTAACACAACTTTTAAATCTGATTCTTACTTTTAGAGATATTAAACATTGTTTAGACCTTGTTACAGACTAGAGGCCTTCTTCAGATTTTAACATTAACTAGAGTGCGTGATGTCACAGCTAGAGTGTAGGAAATCTTGAAATGTGCCTTCATATTTCTTTTTTAAACTGCCATAATTCCCAAACCCTACTTTCCTGAGACATCATTTATCATGACAAACGTAGGAAAACATCTCGTAGCTTGAAAAATTACAAATAATTAAGGAAAAAATAATTAAACAAAATGCCTCTTGAGGGCATGAAGTGACAAAAACTTTCAACATGTCTCCATTAAATCCCATTGTAATTTCAGGCTGATATTTCCTCCCAGCAGCAGCCGCTCACCTTTAGTTAATCTGCCAAAAGGCCACATTATTGACCCGAAAGTACACAAAAAGCACACTTCAGATACTCAACTTCCTTGAGATGCTTCACGCTTTGAAATTTCACCGATATCTGTTACGGTTCTTCAACCACACTTTCACATGTAAGAGGTTTATCTCTCATTCAGAACAATGGAAACCTGTGATCTCTGCACGCCTCGTTAACTCAAATATAAACACCTGTGTAATGGAACACGATGATGTCATAACTCCAACTGACATGCTCAGAGCAGCAGACTTCAGCTTATCATCATATGCCGTTTCCATGGCGACATCGTCTTTTATAGCGAGGGATGCGTATCCCTCGCTATAAAAGACGATGTCGCTATACATTAACTCCTATGAAAATGGAAAAAAAGTGCTCAAAATTCACATGTGTGCCAACAGTCCAGCCGTGAAGACATCTACGGGACAGTTTTGAGATTTCTTCAAATGCTGTTGCCATGGCAACACAATGCTCGCCATGAAACACGGCTTTCTCATAACTTCAGTGAAAATGCTCCAAACGGCCCAAAACTTCACAGGTTTGGTAACGATGCAGCCATCAACGCATCTAAGCGTATTATGGGGTGTCATCAAATGCCGTTGCCATGGCGACAGACCACTCGCCATGAAACACGATGTCGCTGTAAGTCCAATGGACACGGTCCAATCGTCCCCCAATCTTCACTTGTATATCACCGGTGCATGCCTCAACAGCTCTACGCCAAATCTGAGATCTCACCATATGTCGTTTCCATGGAAACGCATCCCTCGCCATAAAACACGATGTCGCTATAACTCCTATGAAAATGTTCAAAAAGTGTTCAAACTTCACATGTGTGCTAACAGTCCAGCTGTCACGACATCTACGTGAGAGTTTTGAGATTTCTTCAAATGTCGTTGCCATGGTAACGCAAGGCTCGCCATGAAACACGGTTATCTCATAACTTCAGTGAAAATGCTCCAAATGGCCCAAAACTTCAACGCATTTAAGCGTATTATGGGATGTCATCAAATGCCGTTGGCATGGCGACAGATCATTCGCCATCAAGTTAGTTCAAAAGTTTGCAGTTCAAATATTCTGCTGCTTTTCCAAGCCTTTTTACTTTCTTTTCTTCTCTCATCACACATTCAAGCCCCCAGTGTTCATGTATCATTTCAATCTAAATTCTTCACTTTCTTTGTACACATTACATTTCAGCATAGCAGTTCAGCGTCAGCTTTTCAGCATAAAGCATTCCCACTAGCAATTTCTTCAGGAATTGCATTCTCTAGTTTAATATGCTATACCATGATTTTTGTTATTACAGTACATACCAAACTATGATGTACCATATTTTCCATCTTGGTTAAGCATGCTAATATTTGCTAATAAGCACTTAACACAAAGTACAGATAGGGCTGATGGGAATCACTTTTGACGTATTTGGGTGTGTAAAAATATCAATAACAGCCACCTTGCTACTTAATAACCAACTGTGTCGATTAAGTCCAATATCTGGTTATTGTCTCAAATGTATTTCTCCTAGTTATTGTCCTGTCATCTTCTAAATAAAATGTTTCTTCTTCCGTTACCTGAAGGAAATGCAGAGGGCACTTGTAAGTATCAAGGGAGAGAAGGAAATAAGTTAAAAGACAGAGAGTCTCTGGCATTGATTAAGGACTTGCAAGTGGAAAAGAAACATGTGAACAGACTTGGACAGCTGCTGCCGTCATTTTACATGAGGTTGTTGTTTCATTCTCAAGTCAATAAATACATTTAAATTAATATTTGACTCAAGTCCTTAGTGTGTATGGTTTTGAAATAAGCGGGTTAATGCACTTAATAACCAACTGTGTTGATTCATCTGGTCATCTGGTTATTGTCCCTAATGTTTTTGTCCTAGTATCTTCTAAATAAAGTGTATCTTCTTCCGTTACCTGAAGGCCACGCAGAGGGCACTTGTCAGTATCATAGCGAAGAAGGCCGCTCCACTCACAGCAGCCAGCAGGGAGTCTACCTAAAAAAAAAAGCCTTTGATTAAACTTGTGTTTCTTTTTTCTATTACGAGAATATATCTGTATTGTCATCATACAAAGTACAACGAAATGTCTTTGGCAACTCTCACTGCAGTAAAAATAGACAATAAATAAACAAGAGTGGTAAAAGCAGAGGTAGTAGCGATGACATTGCAACGAGATACAATTCAATGTCAAAGTGCATATTTACACTTACAGTCTAAATATATATTAGTAACATAGCCATAAGTATGTCTAAATAGTAGTGGTTGCAGTACAGAGAGAGAGCCATGCCGCCATTTCAAGTACTCGGATTGTAGCAATTTGGGATTACTTTTAGCATCAGGTTCAGATTCTTTATTTGTACCCGTAGGTAGATTTAGTTTGCAGATAAAAAGACAAGGGATCCACCCTCTAAAAACACACTCTAAAAACAAACACAGACACATCTCTAATAAAAGTACACCCTGCTCCGTCAAATCTCAAAATATTTAAAAACATTTAAAAAGAAAAACACTAGTACAAACATGGACATTCAAAATTCAATAAATAAATAGGCATCTGTGTGACGCTCCTATGATTTGTTAATTTGTGCAATAGCTGCAATGAAAGGTGCTTTACAAATAAAATGTATTATTATGATGATTACTACCTTGCTGGCTGTGGGGGTGGTGGCTCGGCGGTCCCCCCCCGGCTCCGTCAGGTTGTGGTAGTGGAAGAGGAGAGCGAAGCCTCGGCCCCAATGTGTGGTGGTGATGAGCTCCATGATGACCTCCACCATCTCCTGGCTGGAGCCGAACACCAGCTGGCTGCTGGGGGGCCGGTTGGACCCGCAGAACCTGGAGGAGAAGGTGATGAGGTCGGTGATGTAGAGGACGTCGTGAGGGCAGGCGTTCAGAATCGAGTGCTGGCTTTCAGGACTCGTAGGTGGGGTTTCAGTGGAAGAGGTTTCCTCCATGACTGTGCTTGGGTGGAGGTCTTCCCTGAGGTGAGAGGAGGAGGCAGAGTTGACCGCCTTGTCTACAGGAAGAGGCGGCAAAGAGGAGACTTCTGCAGATCTTTTGGCCGAGTTCGAAACTTTGGCAATCTCCATCTTTGTGGACTGTTCCTGGACCACCACCTGCTTGACCTCGCCTTCCTGGGACGATTGCAGAGTCTTTTTTATAACGTCCTCGAAACTCTGAATCACAGGAACTTTAGCTGCTAATGAAGATTCATCTGCCGCTAAGCTGCCACCAGGAGTGAAAGTCACCTCTTGGTCCGCCACCTCCTCCTCTTCGAAATGAGAGAGAGCAGAGTACTGTGCGGCGGAGTCGTGGCTCTCAAACACGTCAAAGTCAAATATCTCCAGGATGAGCTGGTAGTCAACCGGCACGAAGAACTGCCAAACGCAGTGAGTCCCAGAGGAGTAGTTGTAGGGGAAGCCGGGGGACAGGATGAGGCCTTGGACGTCCACCACATCCACCCTGGCACCACAGTTAAAGTATACCTGCGATATGAAACACAGTACATTAGTCATGTTGTCAGATAAAGGCAAGTCATAAGATCTCTGTGAGTAAGGCACTAACAACCAAAGTAGCCATCATTAGGTCTGCGCAATCCATATAAATATTATCAAAAGTGTTATTGTAGTATATATTTGGTAAATATGTGAAAATATGATTCTGAATTGAGTATTGTTGAGCTGCAGAGAATCCTGGCCTAAAAACAGTATTCTAAAGAGGTAATTTTGACTACAACTTAGCACATAATATGCTACCTCACTGCATTTAAATTCAATTAAAAAAACTGCAACTACTGTGCACACATTTTGATGTGTATAGTACCCTATGTTTATATTTTTTTGTCGAAGATTGGACTACTTATCCTGTGTATTTTATCTTGTGTTTTCAATAGATTCTCTCTTGATATATATATTTTCTAAAGTGGATCTGTATGCATCTACTTTTTATGTTATTTTATTGTAATAGTTTATGTTATATGATATACAGTATTTTACTCATACGAAATGCCTGTATACATGCTGCCATGGAAAAAAAACATTCAATTTGGAATGAATAAGGATATCACATTTAATCTAATTTAATACAAATCCATGTTTGGTACAGCTCCTCAAACAATTAAATCACACCATGATCAATTATTTAGTTCTTAGAAAATGGCCTTTCCTTCTACGATCCCAACTCTTATCATAACGCAATATATCAGTCAAAATAATCGCAATAAGTATTGTTTTCCAAAACTTGCAGCCCTTCTTATCAGCAAATAAAACACTTGACTTGTCATCTGATTACTCAGAGACACATTTAAAACCAACTCTCGAACCCTGCTGTTCTCAAAGCCTTTGTTTTGCCTGCATTTTCTGCCTGGGTACCCCTGGGGAGGGTCTTTCTGCAAACATGCAGGCAGTAATGCATCCCAGGTGTGTGTTGGATGTGAGGAGGACCTGGAATCTGAGCACAGGCATAATGTGGGGCTGGGAGCCGAGGACCAGACCTCTGTAGGGGGCTGCTGCGTTTATGAGCTTTCCTGTTGGCCTCCGTTTTTGGACGGTAGGAATGACCCAGACTGGCAGACCCCCATGCCAGACAGGTAAAAAACCAACACCCGAGGGGCAATACTTGTGCTCTGGACTGGGGCTTAAAGCATAATTGAGAATGCAGTTTAGACGAGAAGAAGAAAAAAGGGCAACGGGGGCACAAGGAAAGTCTTTGGAGCCAGACAGGCCCTTTGATTGCTCCACGGACCATCTATCCCCATCTGAAGGCATTTAAAAGAGGCTTTACCCCGTCAGAAGAATTTCAGTAGCCAAATCTAGATGTAATTTTACAATCTGGAGAAAAAGACCACTTGCTGGGCCCTCAGGTCATCAGGATCAAACGCAAAGCCCCCTCCACAGAGTTGATTCAGCTGACAGCCTCACAGCCAGGAGGCAACATGTAACATACACTCAGCAGGTCAGAGAGGGCGAGGAGGGCTGCATGAACTCTGTCCAAAAGGGAATATATGTGTGTTTGTGTCCCTGTCTCGGTGTGTGCTGGGTGTTGATAGTTAGATGTCAAGACACTTCCCAACTTAAATGGGTTCTTTTATTGGAGTTTCATTGAAGATTACATTTGTTTACTTCCTGAACTTATGTGCTGTTTACACGGGAACGAAACGGGTTGAATCCGCTACTTTTCTCTTTCGTATAGCCCGTTCGTTCACATGAGGCCCAAGGCGGATAGATCTGCAAACGGAACGCTCTGGCGGGCAAAACGGCTCAGTGTGTACATCCTATACGATCATTTCCTGATAACGATGAAGCCATAGCCCCGCCACTCCCCACCTCTGCTGCTCGCTGCTGTAGCATGGTCAGTAGCTACTGCGACTGACCATGCAGATGTTAGTGCAAAATCTACAGCTCCTCTACCACAACCATCAGCAACAAGTGGACATGGAGAACTACATGTTGCTCAATCCACCGCGGAGAATAAACAGAAGGGCAACCAGGCAACCATGGCAACCATGCTTGGGGTCTTCTTCGCTGCTTTTGGTGTATTTTGTGGCGGAAGTAAGTGTACTTCTGCCACTTACAGGCCCGGCATACTACAGCGCCTCCAGCGGGTCGAGCGATCTCGTGTGAAGGGACAGGTTTATTGAGCCGTGTCCGTGTGAACGGAATGCTTTTTTGATATCGAATTCTGTTCGTTTGCGTTTCGTTTGCGTTCCCGTGTAAATGGGGTCTTAGTGACAAAACTATGTTACACTGGCTTCTATTGGCTAGCGCTCAAACACATTGTACGTGATAAGCTAAGGGGCGGGACATCTCTAAGCGGTTACCAATCAGCTAACCAATCAGAGCAGACTGGGCTCTGGTTTCAGACAGAGGGTGAAAAGGGCATTTTTAAACGACATGATTGCATGATGACCTATGGCGGTAGACAGTACAAGCCACAGTTTCAATTACATGTATCTGTATCTTAATAGAATACGCTATATTTTATTCTACTGTACTGTATTGGCTTATACA
This sequence comes from Gymnodraco acuticeps, assembly GCF_902827175.1. Taxonomy (NCBI): domain Eukaryota; kingdom Metazoa; phylum Chordata; class Actinopteri; order Perciformes; family Bathydraconidae; genus Gymnodraco; species Gymnodraco acuticeps. Next base: position 38,459 of record NW_022991904.1, read on the forward strand.
TCATTTTATTTTATATTATCTTTCTCTATTTTACATCTAAATATTGTTTTCTTATTTCTCCATCTTACTTTAACCCAGTGGTTCTCAAACTTTTTCTGTCAGGCCCCCCTTTGGAGAAAAAAAAAAGTCGGGCCCCCCCAACACAAATAGTCAGGCTCAGTGGCGGCGCCAGAGATTTCTTTTGGGGGTGCTGTGGGGTAGCTTGACGTTTCATAGGGTGCTCAAACATTTAGGGTTTCCCATTAATGTACCGCTACAGAGGAATGTTCTACTGCAACACTCCCCACGCAAATACACTATGTACCCGCGACTGTTACAATGAAGGCTCGATATCAAGTCTCGGCATATAGGTGTAAGCAGGGGTAAAGTGCTATTTTTATAGGTGGTGTGTGGACCTCACATAGGGGGGTCCGGGGGCATGCTCCCCCGGGAAGATTTTTAAATATTGAAGTTAAAAGCATCAATCTGGTGCACTTTGAGAGCAACATGAAGAGATCTATGGATACCTCTCTCAACACCCAGATGAAACAGAATTGTAAACAGATTTACTATTTCTTTATGGATATTTTATAAATCACTCTTTTAAACTTTATTCTTGTTTTACTGTCATATAGTATTTCATAGCTGTTTTTCATGTATTCTCTTATTTTTTTATAACTATAATGATCATATAAACGTGTGCCTCGGAAATAATTGTTTACATTAATGGTGACCAAAACGTTTGAGACCCACTGAGATAACACTGAGAGAGTCCTTTAGCTCACTGAGTCTCTCAGTCTCACAGGAGAGGACTCTCCTCCACTTTGTTGTTGAAAAAACTCCTTATATCCGTTAGCGTAGCTCGCTAGCACCAGAAGCTAACATCAACGATCTCCGGTACCGGTGCGCTATCTCTCTCTCTCGCTCACACACGCACACAAAATGGCTCGTTCCACACACACACACACACAGAGCCGAGCTTTAATGAAACACAGAGACCCAGACGTAATAGTACTGTATCATATTATTTTCGAATCAATAATTTTTCAAAATATGATTTTTATTTTTTTTTTATAATCTTTTTTTTTTTTTTTTAATCACCATTTTTCCTCCGGGTCTCTCGCGCCCCCCCTGTCATGCCTCTGCGCCCCCCCCACTTTGAGAACCACTGCTTTAACCCGTGTTAACCCCTCCACCATTCTCTTGCACAATTTTATTTATTTTTCTTCTTGCATTGTATTTATTTATTTGAGCTCTAGGCACATTGTTTGTTGCACTGTAGGAGGTTGATAAAATTACCCTGCAGGCAGCTATTGTGCAATTAAGCCTTTGAATCTTAAATATACAGTATAATCATGAAAGGCATTAAGCTCTTTGTGCCATGGCATTAAACTTAAAGGAATGTTTGCTTTCTTCATAACATAAAAAACGGTTCAGGTTATCACGATTCTGACATGAATGGTGATCATTAAAGTCCTTTAAGATTGTTGTATTTTGCTGATTTAGTTGTCCTTACTGACATTTGGAAGCAATAACTTTGGCACACGGCATGCTACACTTGCACTGCCTACACACACACTTTAGAAATGAATATAGTACAGCGAGGAATTACACGGGTGACATTTGAACGGGCCAAATGCCATTCCTGCTGAGGCTGGAGCGAGAGTAAGCCGATTTGGGGTTCACAGTGTTTGCAGGAAGGTTGCGCAATGAGGGGAGCCACTTCACAATATGGGGGCATAACAAGGGGAAGAGGAGGACAGCGTGTCCCCCCATCAGTGCTGGGAGAACGTATGTTTGTTCCTATGGCTGACCTTCCCTAACCTCCATGGACTCGGTTCTTTGCAACCCAATTAACAGCATTGACAACATGAAACACAATGAAGATGCTGAAACACTAGAACTGATGTGTTGCTAAAGTGGAAGTTTAATTAAAAGGCTTGGCCAAGGGTAGTAGAAGATGGATGTCACATAGTACGGCCCTCACTCATTGCGACGAAATCTCCTCAAGTCTGCATACTTGTATTGCATTTTTGTTAATACACAAACATATAAGAAATGATAATCAGTGCAGGAAGAGGCAGACAACCCACGTGGCTTATTTGTATCCTCCAGCTAAATAAGGAAAAAATCCCTATTTAATAGAAAACACATATCAATTCGCAAACTTTAAGATCAATAATGAAATATGATGCTACATTTCAGCCTCATATTTGTATTGTCTGCCTCTATTGTGACATGTTTACATGCTTTAATGTATAAAAAAAGGTTTTTCTCATTCTGCTACTTCATACTTTTCATACTCTGTTGTGATTGGGCCACCGCTTAGAGATGTCCCGCCCCTTAACCAATCACTTACAATGTGTTGGAGCGTTAGCCAATAGAAGCACAAGTGTTACATAGTGATGTCAATATGTTCCTGAAGTAAGCAAAGGAGTCCACTGGAGGTGTTTAAGGAAGGAGGGGAGTGTGTGGGAGAGAAACTTTGGGATTTTAGCCTTTGCAGACCATTTACATGCACTAAAACCTATAGCACAGTCCGGCAGTGACTCAGTCAGTAGGGGGCTTGGACTGTGAGCCGTAGGGTCGCCGGTACAAGTCCCCGACCAGACCTAAATATGGAGTGTGGACTGCTACTTGGAGAGGTCCCAGTTCACCTCCTGCCCTGCCGTGGTGCCCTTGTGCAAGGCCCCGGACATCTGTGCTAGTACTAAACTCCTGGTATTAGGATGGGTTAAAAGCAGAAAACACATTTCACTGTGTGCTCTGCATGTGTGACCATTAAAGAGGGTTTCATCCCTCCTATTCTATCTATTCTATACAGGAAAGGGAAACCCCTCAAAAAGCAGAATAGGGGCCCTGATTTTTAGCCTGGTCATAAACATATCTGCCTGTAGTCAAAACCACTCCAAAAACAGGGCGCTACGTAAAGATTGAATGGAAGTCACGCTTTTACTATTTGCCTGGTGTGACCTAGCAGTGACCTACTTAAATGATCCCAACATAAAAGGACATGCTAATACCAAAACATAGGTTTATACAGATAAATAATTACTAAATGATGTTTTTTATGAATTAACACTTTCTTGTATGATGTGAAATAATGCATATGATGAAAGGGAACTGTGTCATGGACAGTGTCCTCACCACCCAGTGTTGGGAGGTCCTCTCTGGGATGTGCATGCTAGAATACACATGAAAGGGCCCCCAAAGGTTAAATGGAAATGGGACATTCTTATAATGCCAAACATCTCTGTTGTGTTACATCACAGGCCGCTCCACTGGCACGCCGCTAATTATTCAGCGGACGAACAATGGGCTGCAGGGCCGTGGTTTTGGTGAACCGCTCGGCAAAATGAAGGGGTGGGCGGATAATATTTTAATGAAGCGATGCTAACACGGCAGGCTGAGAGTTTACATAAGCCGACTGGCCGCAGTTGTGGTTTCCCTGGAAAGAAGTAGACCAACTGAGCATAATAATTGTCCGACATGACTTGTGCAGTGAAACATCAGAGCCGCTGCTGTCATTCCCCAGAGGCCCCCCAACAAATGGTATTGTTCTATCTTTTCACTTTGTGTCAGAACATCTCTGACACATTCCATTATGGGGTTCACAGTCGGTCTAATTAGCACAGAGGCGACTTAAGGGTCCTCTAAAGATGTGGAGAAGGTTTGTTTGTTTAGTGTTTTTGTTTTAGAGTCAGTGGAGGAAGAAGTACTCAGATCATTGACTTAAGTAGCAACACAGCAGTGCAGAAATCCTCTGTTACAACTAACGTGTACCCTACAATAAAAACGTAGTACAAAAGTATTTCATTTTTTAATCCTCTCTTTTCATTATTTCTATTTTTATTGTACGTTTTTATTGTATTTTCTTCTTTTGGGAGGTATATATTTGTGTAATGTCGTTTGATGGAAAAACAATAATAATTATATGTCAGAATTAAGTACAAAAAAGTACTGATTCTACACAGTAGCCAATTTCCGAATTCATTGTGTTACAATGAATTTTTATTACGGATGCATTAATGTGTTCATTATTTTAATGCTGCAGCTGGTAAAGCTGAGGGACATTTAGTTTTGTTACTAAAAACAATGCCAGCAGAAAGCTTGCGAATTTCTCCAAGATAAGTTTTATCTTACATAAAAAAATAATCAATATAATTTATAACAAACTTTTGTCTCTACGTGTTGAGAATGTTGGAAAGATTATTTGAAATGATGAGAATACTCTTCTGACACAACTGTGTACCTGAGCTTCAAATTAAAACAAATAAACATTTAAAAATATTAAAGAAGATTTCATTTTCTGGCCTTTCTTTGAAGTAAAAAGTGAACACAAACTCTGCATGTCAGAACACCTTTATGTGACATAACACACGTCTGCAGTGTTGACTGTAACATGGGTTTTTAAACACACACACACACACACACACACACTACACCACACACACACCACCACACACACACACACACACACCACACACACCACACACACACACACACACACACACCACACACACACACACACAACACACAGCACACACACACACACACACACACACACACACACACACACACACACACACACACCACACACACACACACAACACACACCACACACACACACACACACACACACACACACACACACACACACACACAGGCCCCTCAAAAGGGGGCAGGAATCCTCCCTGTTTACTGGAGGAGAAAAGTGACACAGGCGAGTGCTCGAGCAGCAGCAGTCCACCCAGGATGCTTTGCAATCACACTCAATCTCTCACATCTGGACCGTCAACAACACACCACAGCTTTGTGGGCCAACAGTTTGAAAATTCATTTTTCATTATCTTGAATTTAATCAAGTAGTCTGACAGGGTTTCTGATCTGAGTGATAAAGACCTGAGGAGAAAAATAAAATCAAAATGCAATGCATACTCAAATAGATAATAGGCGCTTTCACACCGGAGTACTTTTCCCAGGAATAGTTCCGATAGTTCCTGGGATTTTGCGTTCACACCAGAAAGATCTGGAACTAGAACTTTTTTTTGGCGAACCTTTTCACCCCTTTTTAGTCCCTGGCTGCATCTCACTTCGGTTAAATGGAATCCTTGCGTCCCTCACTTGCGACGTTTCCCTGCGTCTAGCCCCTCCCACCAGGGAAGCGTGGAGAGACGCAAGGAAACCACAAGAAGGGAGAAGAAGCAGGGAAATGAGTTTTAAAAGCAATGGGACGTCCTTTCCTCCAGAGCGTCACTTGAAGCGACGTCCGTTTGTGATGACGCCGCCAGCTGATCGTCTGACAGTAGCCAACTCCCCGTTATTTTCACAAACACCCCCGCCTCTGTTAGTACACATTTACTGACAAACATTTGTATCATCTGTTATAGCCCCAAATAAATACAATAAGAACTCATTCTCAAAAAAGATAAACGCCATTCTTAAAATGTATAAACGAACAATAGTTTGATTAATATTGATTAGAGTGGACAAAATAAATAAAATAATTGAGAGAAGAAAAAGAGATATGTTACCTATCAAAACCCAGTTAGATTAACATTCATTGGATTGTCCACTCAGATATATCTCATATTTGTAACTAAATGATACATTAATTGAAACAAAACATGGTATAAACTGAGGAGTGAGTCCCGTGAGTTTCATGTGTTTTCTTCACTCCGCTGGTAAACTGCTCTCATGTCAAGAAGCATCAGATCAGTGCATGCACTGCATCGTCCAATCAGTGAGCGATACACAGTAAGGGGGCGGGGCGAGTGTCTGAGGATTTCACCGGAGGATGGTCTGGTGGTTCCTCGATATCGCTCCTCTGTCCTCCGGCAAAAATAAGGCCACTGGGACGCTACTCAAGATGGCGCAGACAAATCAACTTCCGGTGAGACCGAGCCTGAGGAGCGAGGAAATGAAAAATAAGAGAAGTGAGATGCAGCCCCAGCTAGAGAGCAGGGACTTTCCTGGGGAGAAAAAGGTTCCAATTTCTGATTGGCTGGGCGAATTGCAAACCACGCCCCGTAAAACTCTGAAAAGTGTTTGTGAAGCCATCATTTTCTTTGCCCGCATCAGCATTATTAGCATTAGCATTAGCCCAGCGCACCAACGGAGAGAGACTAACTTATGGCAACACAAAAGAAAACATGGGAGCGGTGGAGTGATGAGGAGGTGTCGGCGTTCTGGCGATTTACTCGGAAGCCAGTCCCCAACTCCGGGGACTTAAGGCCGGGGACTTCGGGTGGCAGTATACGCCGTGAAGTTGTTTGCGGCCTGCCAGTAAACCCAAAGCAGAAGAAGAAGAAGTGAAGTCAGCGGCTCCCTCAGGGACTTATTCCGGTGTGAACGCGATTTACTAGATAGTTCCAGGAAATAAAAGCTCTGGGAACTATTACTGGGAAAAGTACTTGGTGTGAAAGCGCCTATTAGTAATGCTAATGCTAATGCTAATAATGCTGATGCAAGCAAAGAAAATGGCAGCTTCACAAAAACTTTTCGGGGCGTGGTCAAGCCCCCAGGAAGTGCGCCGGAGTCTGATGAGAATATTCGTAGTGGCCAAACGGCGGTACTACACTTCCGTTTGGTTGCTGGGCCCGGAAACACTTTTTCCCATTGACTAACATTGGGAAAGAGTGGTCTGTAACTCGTTGGATAATTTTTTTTAAACTAAATAAACTACCCAGTATGAACCTTTGTGTCGCCCTTATTAAAAACATTCGTTCCTCAAGTTGTAAAAATGTGCTAATAACGTTATTCTGAGAGTTATTTCCCTCGGCATTATGAACGCGCATCTAACCCACGGGACCGCGCTGCCCGGCACGTTCATGTTACGTGTTCAGTATACATGAGTTTCTCTTTACCCATGGATGCACAATAACAACGGACCATATCGCCTTACTGCCAGCCCACGGATCTGTAATAATGGATATATTGCACATGTTTGCTGTAATTCATCATTTGTAAAATATTATACTACATGGGCTGTATGATGTAAATCTTGTACCGTAAATGTTGTATTAAATAAAGTTAATATTACCGACGTAGATTAACGCTCCTGTAGCTTCTTATTGCACTTGCAATTGTTTTAGTTACTTGTGGGCGACTTAACATGAATAATCACAGTGACTATCATTTTACTCCATCACATTTCAAAAATAAATAGGCTATTGTTATTTTAACTCCACCACAGTAATCCGTCATCAGCTTTACTTTTTAGATAAAGTTTTAACTCACAATTGATCATAACAGGCTTCAACATACATTTGTATATATTACCAAGTGGTTTCATGTACAAGTTAACCCACACAAGTATCATGCTTAATGAAGCTCTGTTGCTTGGATATCACTAGATCCTGATGTCAGCGTAATATAAAAGTACATAACGATTGATGTGTGATTTAGCATAATTTACTAGCTAGCTGCTAACTGCCGCCTCGTTCCCGTTCTCGTTCGTTAAATCCAGTACCATGCTGTCATGAACGCGCAGTGCTGTTACGTGTACGCAAATTCACGTGAACGAGCCTTTTGGGCGGCGTGGTTAAAGTTGCGCATGCGCTATGAGCGCACATACGGGTACTTCTCAGGCATGCCGGGTAATCTGTGACGTTTCGCTCTCTCAAAAGTTGGGCCATTTTCTCATCATGCGCTATTGAGCAACTCTCATAGAAATTAATGAGGCCCCGCCTCCCACGCTGTATCCAGTTCTTATTATACATCCATGGGCGTGGTTTGCAATTCGCCCAGCCAATCAGAAATTGGAACCTTTTTCTCCCCAGGAAAGTACCTCAGGGACTAAAAAGGGGGGAAAAGGTTCGCAAAAAAAAGTTCTAGTTTCAGATCTTTTTGGTGTGAACGCAAAATCCGAACGGAACTATTTCTGGGAAAAGTACTCCGGTGTGAAAGCACCTATTGATGCTGTCAAATCACTGATAGACATGAGACACTTCCAATCAAAGATAGAGCTATTTGAGCTTATTAAGGAGCGCACAAAAGCGCAACAATTGTTTGAATGGGACAGCTTAAATCAGCGGCTGCAGGTCAATACGGCCCATTTAAAACGTATTTTCTACAGCTGCTTTGAAATTTACAAATAGAAAAAAAATCTGGAGCGGAGGATGTATCACATATCTCCTGTGAGATGTCAAAGCCTCTCCTGATGGTTAGTAGTGGCTGTAGTTCAGGGTGAGTTTACAAACAACTAGTGTGACGACCTCATTACACCCTGGCTGGCCCTCATTGGCCACCGTAGCGCTAACTCAGCACATTTGGACCACCGCGTGTGCATCATGAGTGACTTATGAAAGGCCCCTTTGAGCCGTTGCATGTCTGATAAACATTTGATTTAGAAAACCATCATGAGACTGTGGAAGAGTGGAACGATGGACATTTCTACCGCTGTGTTCCTCGAAACTCGCACAGATATGCGAGCAAGAGAGGACGTGCACATGCAGGCTCACTCCTCCGCATTTTGTGGTGTAAACTAAAAACCTATTAACATATTTCCTGTTAAAAAAAGAGCGCTGCTGTGGTAGCTGTTAAAGTGAGTCTGGAGAACCCTGTGGTGAATCACGACCTTATCTCCACGGTGGTTTGAACCAGTTTGGAGAAATCATTTCCAGATTTTGGAATGTGAAAGCATCCATGATAATTAGTCCTTCTGCAGCACCTCAGCGGGAAGCCTTTCCTGCAGGCTGCACTGCACTGACACACTTTAAATGCAATCAATCAGGGGGTAAATGGAGACACAAACATTTCCCAGTGTAACCATGGCATCAAAAGAGCCAAACGAGGCTATTCCTTCACTTAGATCGCTGATAACCACTGGACTACACACTATTTCACTTTAGCTGTCCTGACGCCCAACCGCCTCTAATGTATTAGCATTACATTCAGGTCTGTTCTGAAGGTATTTTAAGAATCTGCAAAGACTTCTAAGCATCTACATGAAATATTCCACATGCTGCACGACATGCAAGATTTTGAACCTTAGTTCCTCAAGAAAAATATTTTTTGTTTGTTTTTAAAAGAGAGTAACATCCATGTTGACAAGCATAGGTGATGGACAAATTCTCAAATGTTTGCATCATGTTGAACAGATTGAGTACGGACTGCGGACTTATGTGATTTCCTTCTACCATTTTTGTTTGGGTATGAAAAGTGCTTTTTGTGCAGAAGATGGATTTATTTTGTTATCCAAATGGCACAAGAGTCTTTAAGGAATACAATTCATGAGCTGCAGTTTAACTCATGACAAATTGGGATTTTGTCTCAGACAGAAGATACTTCAAGTGTATTATTCATAAAATACATTCAAATGTAGTCTGTTCTGTAAGTTGAACAAATAATGTAACTGTTCTATTGTCTGAAAGGCAAACCTCAATTATTTTCGTTATCGGTTTATCTGCTGAATATTTGCTTGATAAGTAATTATGTCTATAACATGTCAACAGATGGTGGAATTAAGTCTAGGGAGGTGTCTTTAAATGTCTTGTCAGTCAAAAACCCTGAGAAATTCAGTCTAATATGGTATAATGCAGAGAAAACCCTTTAAAACCGTCATATTTGGAGGCTGAAATAAAAGATCAAATACATTAAACTTAAAAACATCATATTTTGGAATCAGGAGCTTTAGTATTGGAAAACGAAGAAGCTTGCACAAATTAAGATGTACAACATTTAGAAGGCTACGGTATTTTAATGTGACATATTTCATCAATATCTATTTAAATATAAGTATCAGATCAGACTTTACCAAACATTAAAGGTAGGGTAGGTAATTCACTTCAGAAACACTTTTTGTTATATTCCATGGAATGCTCTGAACGTCCCGATAGCAATGAATATATTAAATGCTTTGACAATAAATCCATAAAAAGATTTCATCTGTGGAAGCCGTAGTACTGTAAAAAGCACGACCAATCATTTTACTGGATGGCCTACCTGCCTGTCAGCCTTCCATCTGTGCACAAACTCATCTCGTGCCCTCATTGGTCATGTGCGCGTTCATGTGTGTTGGAGGAGGGGCTCTGTAAGGAAGTCTGAAGGAAGGGGCAGATTGTATACTTTCAAATTCTAGCGCACTCGAGCTGGTTTCTCCATTCTTACCTACCCTACCTTTAAGTACTCGGATCGTGACCAAAGATAAATTAATCAGGACATCCCTACAGCCTTTACAATGTAAAACCTTCTAAAGAAGAAATACGAAAATCCTCCATAAACTCAGTGGCCTTTCTAAAAGATAGCCCCTGATAACTATCCAATACTTGCAGACATAACATCTTCAACTTTTGATATTGCAAATGTTTTCTATTGAATAACCTGCTGCACATCAACAGGAAGCTTTCACTCTCTCTCTGTCCATTAGCCTGTCTCTGATCCTGGCTCTTTAATCCCACTCTGACACTATAGGCGCGTTCACACCGTAGTACTTTTCCCACTTTAGTTCCGATATAGTTCCGAAATGTTGCGTTCACACCAAAAAGAGCCGGAACTAAAATGTGTTCATGAGAACCTTTTCACCCCCTTTTCCGTCCCTGCTAGAGAGCAGGGACTTTCGTGGGAGAAATAGGTTCCTATGTCTGATTGGCTGGGCGGATTGCTACGGAGCCCCCTAGGGGACATGGAGAAGAAAAAAAAAATTATTTGAAAAAATTAAAATTAAAAAATTTTTTTGCGAGATCTCGCAAAACCCCGTTGCAGTTTGTAGACGGTCCCTAAGCACTCCTCTCCCTCCTCCAGCTGCAGATTGTGACCAATTATTGATGTTTAGCTCGGATGACGGCGCGTATAGAACTGTTCTGATAGAAACGACTCTGTAGCTCGTTGTCTACCTTGCTATGATTGTTTGTATTTTTACAACGTTATGTTCATGAGTTATTGATCCGCGAAATTCGAATCTGTCAATAACTCAGCTCAGAGGGACGTGCATGTCCCCTCGCTCTGAGTGTTCTCTTGAGGTGTCTTCACTTATGTGAAACCCTTTATATGTATATGTATATGTATATATGTATATATTTATATAGTCTATGTGTGAAACCCGTGCCTATTGCCAAGCACTGATGTTATATCTTTATATTTAAGGCCAAGCTCAAAGTAAAATCGATGAACCGCTCCATTGTTGTGGTTTCTGTGTGAACTGACCAGGAAGTGCATTGAGCTAAATGAAAAGTATTGCGAGATCTCGCAAAACATTATTATTTTTCTTTTTTTCAAATACATTTTTTCTTTCTTCTCCATGTCCCCTAGGGGGCTCCGTAGATTGCAAACCACACCCCGTAAAACTCCCAAAAAGTGTTGTGAAGCCGCCATTTTATTATCCTCGCATTAGCATTATTAGCATTAGCATTAGCCCAGCGCAGAAACGCAGAGAGACTAACTTATGGCAACACAAAGTAAAACATGGGAGCGGTGGAGATGAGGAGGTGTCGGCGTTCTGGCGATTTACTGGTCCCCAACTCCGATTTACAGTCCCCAACTCCGGGGACTTCCGGCCGGGGACTTTGGGCGGCAGTATACAAGTGGTTTGCGGCCTGCCAGTAAACCCAAAGCAGAAGAAGAAGAAGTGACGTCAGAGGCTTCATTTGCCTAATCCTCCCCCAGGGACTTATTCCGGTGTGAACGCGATCTGTGGTTAACCTTTGTGGGAAAAGTACTGCGGTGTGAATGCGCCTACTGAGATGTTTATCTGTCGACACACCGTGGTCACATAATTCATGAAAGGAGAGAGCATATTCACTGGGGTCCTACAACTCAAATTAGAGATAAATGTCCCCTCTATCCATCAAAAATTATACCTGAGCTGAGAAATAAAGAAATCAAATCATACTCCATCATCCACTGCGCTGAATTGTGAACTAAAAACTAGGATGCCTGCCATTTATGTTCCTCTGAGCGGGATACAATAAATTCCAAACTTGTTTATGCTGTTCCAAAAATCAACTTAATACAAAAGGGGAGCGGAGGACAAAGACATCATTTACCGCGCCCCCTCAGGCAGATAATTGCAAAGATAGTGAGCACCCTATGAACACAGGAAGGGAAGCTGGAGACAATTCAATATACCAAGAGCTTTTGTTGTCCAGTTCCAAGAACTGTGCTGCTGCGCCGCCATTGTCCATCAGCGGAAGAGGATGACTCTTGACAGGTGGAAGCTTCTCCTCGCTGACAATGTGGTCTTGATGTCCCGGAGGAGATCTGTGTCAATCCCTCCGTGTTGTGATACCAGCCGCTGTCCCAGAAGGGGGACATGTCGGGGCATCACACATACATCAAAAACAACAGATGACGAGGGAAAGACTGAACATGGTTTAACTCAGTCACTCTACTACAAAATGTAGCAGGAGAAGGTGTAAAATATGAATTACATCCGTGACATTTTAAGAAAGTCTTGGTTTTTTCCCTGTTACGCCCAGATCTAGGGGAGGTGCAGCATAATATTGCCCTCTCCCAAGAAATGGTAAACGACACAGGAAATCAGCTTTTTGAGATTTAATAACTCAAAAAGAGAACCCCAACATAACAAACAACGTCTTTACAGAGATTCCTTAAACTTGCCTAACAAAACAAATAAAATAAAATACAGGCTTCTTACCTACTCTTACTAGTAAGCAGGAGAAAAAGGTTCAAACATAAACAGGGTTTCTCACTCCTAAACAAAACGTGTCTTGCAAGACAGGTTAACTTAGTTTATCTTTCTAAGATTTCCACACACACACACACACACACACACACACACACACACACACACACACACACACACACACACACACACACACACACACACACACACACACACACACACACACACACACACACACACACACACACACACACACACACACACACACACACACACACACACACACACACACACACACACACACACACACACACACACACACACACACACACACCACACACACACACCACACACACACACACACACCACACACACACACACACACACACACACACACACACACACAATTAAGGCAGAAAGAGAAACACAGGGATTGTAGCCTTTGATTTTTTAGCACCATATAAATAATACATCAACTTGTACTTTGAGAAACTGGAATGAACAGGTTTCACTATTTTCTGACATCTTAAAGACAAAATAACTCAACTACAAAAAATGATCGGCGGGTTAATCGATGATGAAAATAAGATCAGAATAAGACCAAATCAGAGATAAGTGAGACTGCTAGAAGTAGATATGACATGATGACCAAATCAATATCAATAGACATCCTCGATGTATCTATCATTTTCCTCTGTTTTGAGCGATTAGACATTTACTTTCTTTAAAAGAAAGTATTGAGGCTCATCAATGCTACTTTCTAACATGACAGTTCCAGATAACAATGTACATCAACAAGTCATGTTACCCTAAGTTGCATGTGTAGTGATAATTATGGAGCAGGTATCCTAACAAAACTAATTATAGTGACACCACCTCAGGTTATGGCATCCAAACAACTTTTAAACCTCAGACGATCAACTCGAAAGCACCCAAACACAGAAAACCCTCAACAACCTGGCAGAAGCTGTGACTCACAGGAGAGGCTAAAACATGTCCAACATGAATCACAGTCTGATTGAATGGAAAACATGACAGAGAAGCAACTTGTGACAGTTTAGGTTCCTGTTTTATCAGAGACAAACTTGAACTCCTTGCAAGTCAGAGCTTTGGATTTCACCTGAATGAGAGTGAAACACAAGGTTTACATGCCCTCAATGTGGTTCTCATTTCAGCAGTTTGGACTCTGCATGCCATTCTCTAACTCAGTGAAGTGAACATCAAAACATCCCTTTAAAAAGCCCTGAACATATTACAATACAGCCTTTAACTTGGTCATGAATAAAAAGCTGAATGAATGCACGAATACATGTCTGAATTTCCAATTGCTTCATCTTCCTTTCAAAGTTATATTTAAAGCAGTTTAAATGACTAACCAAATAACATTTACACATTGTTGCAGAAAAAGGAGTAATTCATGATTTAAGGTGATTAAAACACTAAGGCTATGGCTAACGTTGTAGACAACCTCACTGTTTTTGACTGTGAAATACGCACATGGGACGTTTGTTATTAAAAAAAGAAAGACACATAGAAATGTTGATGCAAACCGCATGCTCTTTAAAAAGAAACCTGCATTGGCGACATGAGGCGGATGTGTTAACTTACAAAGTTTCAAATCACAAGCTTACAACAAAACCATTTTGATAACCTCTTCATGCAATATATGTGTGTCTTCTACACAGGTTTCGCTATTACAAAAGCCGCGTAATGTCACGTCCGTTTCTTTCACCTAACAAAACGTGTGCCAAACTCAATTGTAGAAATCGTACATTTAAAAGTCTATCACCATCTGCCAAACTTCCCTATAGTGTAATACATGGAATTAAAGCTGTTTCGAGGCAGAGTGATCTTCTGATACAATCGGCATACATGTTATCCAACAAAAACATACAAATATTACAATTTCATCTTAACAATGTGCCTCAATACGTGGTGTTATGGCTATCGCCAACAACTAAGTCACGTTAGCCTACTGTACTGTGGTAGTACAAAATAGTTGACAGAATTACAATTAAATGTACAAAGTAGTAGAATAAAGTGTTTCTTTGTGTGTCAGATGCATGCCGAAATGTTAAGTGGCACCTGACTTCTCTTTAAATAACTTTCTCGAAGTCCCCTGGGGTTTAAAATGTTTCCCGAGAAGCAAACACTGTTAAATATCGAGATTTACGCACGGGCTTCGTGTCTTGATTCTCTGCATGTGAGCACGGCACTCAAACAGGGCTGGAGGTAAAAGCTTGTATTGTCAGCTTATTGTCAACAAATGTCAACTTACTTTCTGTGCAACGCATCCCATCACGAAGAGTAGATATGTTGTCATAAAAGTATGCGCCCCAAGCGACGTAACACAACTCATTTTCCTCTAATTGTTCCTTTTTAATGCGACGCACAGTGAGCCGTATCTCTGCTTCCCTCTCATTCACCTGAAGCGTCGGGAGCGCGCTTCCATCGTTCATGGGCAAACTCGAACAGAGGACCAGAGCCCGAGCTAAAAACTCTCCAACAACCCTGAGCTTTATATTCATTTGAGCAGGGCTGGGAAGTAACTAAGTACATGTACTCAAGTACTGTACTTAAATACAATTTTGAGATACTTCACTTGAGTATTTTCCTTTTATGCCACGATTTAAGTTGATGAGCAGTATATGACACTGAACTTACTTACATCTTATTTTGAGAAAAAGTAATTTAAAAATGTAATATTCAGTTGAGTGGATTGTGGGAACCATTGTAGCTAGAACAATAAGGAATCATAGCCTCTTACCAATCCTTATGGTCAATGGTGTAAAGTAACTAATTACATGTACTCAAGTACTGTACATTTTGAGACACTTTACTCGAGTAATTTCATTGTATGCTACTTTGTACTTCTACTCTACTACAATTCAGAGGTAAATCGTGTACTTTTACTCCACCTAATATAATTACTTGGCAGATTTTGTAAATTCACAAGCTACCCTGCAGTATTAATGAATGAATGAAATGAAGTATGTACAATGATTTCATTCAGAGATATATTTCAAATTGTTTTAAGCAGTTTGGAAGTATAACATGGTGGCATTTCACAAGCATTTCTAAAGACTATAAGCATATCCCATGTAAATATATTTGGAGCCTCATAATCATCATGCAATTAGCTACCTTTTTTTGTACTTGTGTCAAGTAGAGTGGTTGACCATCCCCAGTGTAATTGCACGTTTTAATGCAAATGTGAACTTGTAAATGTGTCTAAGGTTAATTCAAAGATATCAAGTTTAGAGTCTGAGCTACTTCTTTCGGGAAAATTCTTCCATAACCAAAAAGAAATGGCAGATAATAAACTATCAAAGCCAAAGACTTAAACAGCAGCCATGCCACAGGCAGAACGTTCAAAAATAACCAAAGAACTTTCCCCAATAATCACCTTTACAGGCTTAATTTCACAATATCATAAAACATAAGAAAACATGGCTATGGTATAGGCTTGCTCAGCTGCTATTACACAATTCATTAAAGAGCCGTCCTGAAGTCAAGCTATGTATTTAATAAAGCACAAGCCTTCATTCCTGGAGCTTTAATTTTCTCACACCTGAACGAAATACCTTTGTCAATGACTTTACAGAATGTGACTAGGTGTGGTGGATCCACAGTTTGATCTCACTCCAATGTAGCACTCCTTCAAACACCCACACTCAGGATCAGATTGGCATCCAAGCTGTTTAACTCCAAATGTGAGTTGACCTTTAGACAAGCCCTAAAATGACAAAACTAGCAAATTAATTAAGTGAAACGCAGAATAATGCCGGAGAAGATATCTAAATATGTGATTTCCAATTAAAGAATGCTGTTGGGTAAACAGACTGGAGATATACATTAATAACCTTTGGTCGCAGGATAAACAAAACAATCTTGGAGGATATTGATGAGGTTGTTCTGTTTTCAAACCTTTCATCATGGCATTGTTGTAGCTACCACTAGATGACACCAAAGTACGACAGTGTGAAAACCCACACACTGGCTTTAAAGGTCCCCCATTATACTGTTTTACATCAATATATTACAGATCTCAGATACAGAACATGTCTCTGATTGGCTGAAACACCAAACAGATCATTGCAGCATTACCCATAATCCCCTCTGTTTCAGCCCTGTTTCCAAAGTGCTGATTCTCTGTCTGTTACTTTAGATGAAAATAAGGAGCCCCTCCCCACACCCCTCTGAGAGAGATCTGGTTAAAAAGAACTCAATGGTGCTCTGAGGAGATTCAGGTGATAAGGGGGGGGGGGGGTTACCTTGGTTGCTGATTGGCTAATGGCTACACAAGCCAACACATCGTTATGACATCATAAAGTGGCCAAAATCTGATCAGCTCATTTTCAGACAGGTTTTTATAGAAATTGATCAAAAAGAGAGAGAATCTTTGTTCCTGAAACTTTCAGAGTCTCTTTCCACAGAGGGGACACATGTTGATGTAGAAGAGACATGAAGAAGAGGGGACACATGTTGATGTAGAAGAGACATGAAGAAGAGGGGACACATGTTGATGTAGAAGAGACATGAAGAAGAGGGGACACATGTTGATGTAGAAGAGACATGAAGAAGAGGGGACACATGTTGATGTAGAAGAGACATGAAGAAGAGGGGACACATGTTGATGAAGAAGAGACGTGAAGAAGAGGGGACACATGTTGATGTAGAAGAGACATGGAGAAGAGGGGACACATGTTGATGTAGAAGAGACATGAAGAAGAGGGGACACATGTTGATGTAGAAGAGACATGAAGAAGAGGGGACACATGTTGATGAAGAAGAGACACGAAGAAGAGGGGACACATGTTGATGTAGAAGAGACACGGAGAAGAGGGGACACATGTTGATGTAGAAGAGACATGAAGAAGTGGATTTTGCATAATAGGTCCCCTTAAATTATTTTAAAATCAAACCTTTTTATTAGAAACGTTCATTTACCTTGGCCTTTTTGTTTGCATTAAAAAGTGCACAAAAGACTCCCATTAGTTTACTTTCATCGGAGACACAAATTCAAAAAAAGTCCTGTACCTTTGTGTATGTTTCTTTTTCAAAGCAGCAAACAGAACATTTTTATCCCCATTTGCAAAACATTTTTTTGTTGCAAAACATTTTTCCGTTAAAATGTTTTATATAAAAAAAAAAATGTAATTCTTATTTTTATCACTTTAATTTTTTATTTTAGTAAAAATCCTATTAAATATATTTTTATAGTATTTTTCAAGTGCGTTTTTATGATTGTATTATATTATCTTTTTTTTATTATTGTTTAATTCATTTAATAATTTCTTTTTTTCTGATTTATATTTTATTTGAATTGTTATTTTATATTATTATGTAAAAAAAATGTGTGGGTCATTTAGTTGTCGTAAAACGTCTTATTTCATTAGGGTGGTCCTTAAAATTGACCACCCTACGTGAGTGTATTGTATATTATTGATACGTCAACATTTATAACAATTGTACTTTCAATTGCTTTCAATTGCCGGGCTGGCCAGCTTTAGGAAGACGCCCCTCCCCCCCGCACCTCCGAGGGACATACAAAACAAATGGCCCCAAAAAATAAATACAATTATATTAAAAATAATTAAAACAATAAAAATAATAAAAATATTTAAAAACTTTAAAGAAATAATAGGGTGGTCCTTAGTGCCATGTACATTTTCGAATTCATTTATTCTAAGCTCCAACCACCGGAATCTGTTATGATAGTCAAGAAAACTCTCCTGGTGAATTTTATTCAAATTCCAACAACATTTACCCCTCCCTCATCAACCTTGAAGTTTAGCCTCAGTAGGGTGGTCCTTAAAATTGAATTCATTCTATTAGTCAAGAAGACTCTGATGTTAGTAAAGGAAAACATGTTCTGCTTGGTTGCCTTGTATGTAATAATACAAGGCAACCAAGCAGAACAACACTGTTTGGAAATTAATACATATATATGTGTGTTAGTAAACATAGATGTAGAAATACATTAAAGATGTTTTATTCTCAACTTATATTTTTTTATTTATACATTTATTTGTTTTTCTAGTGTTTATTTATTCCTGTATTTATTTCCACATTTATTTATTTATTGCTGTGTTCATTTTTTTTTCTTGCATTTATTTATTCCTGTATTTATTTCTAAAAAAAAAATGTTCACATTTATTTCTTCTTCTTTTTTTAAATTCCTGTATTCATGTCATGCTCTGTCATCAATACAGAGCATGACTGTGCTGTTCATTCTGTGCGTAAAGGATCAAATTCATTCAAAATCGCATCAAGACCTATTGGACATTCATGATTTTTAAAGGTCCCCTATTATGCAAAATCCACTTCTTCATGTATTTTCTACATCAACATGTGTCCCCTCTTCTTCATGTCTCTTCTACATCAACATGTGTCCCCTCTTCTTCATGTCTCTTCTACATCAACATGTGTCCCCTCTTCTTCATGTCTCTTCTACATCAACATGTGTCCCCTCTTCTTCATGTCTCTTCTACATCAACATGTGTCCCCTCTTCTTCATGTCTCTTCTACATCAACATGTGTCCCCTCTTCTCCATGTCTCTTCTACATCAACATGTGTCCCCCCTTCTTCATGTCTCTTCTACATCAACATGTGTCCCCTCTTCTTCATGTCTCTTCTACATCAACATGTGTCCCCCTCTTCTTCATGTCTCTTCTACATCAACATGTGTCCCCTCTTCTTCATGTCTCTTCTACATCAACATGTGTCCCCTCTTCTTCATGTCTCTTCTACATCAACATGTGTCCCCTCTTCTTCATGTCTCTTCTACATCAACATGTGTCCCCTCTTCTCCATGTCTCTTCTACATCAACATGTGTCCCCCCTTCTTCATGTCTCTTCTACAATCAACATGTGTCCCCTCTTCTTCATGTCTCTTCTACATCAACATGTGTCCCCTCTTCTTCATGTCTCTTCTACATCAACATGTGTCCCCTCTTCTTCATGTCTCTTCTACATCAACATGTGTCCCCTCTTCTCCATGTCTCTTCTACATCAACATGTGTCCCCCCTTCTTCATGTCTCTTCTACATCAACATGTGTCCCCTCTTTTTCATGTCCCCCCCCCCACCTTATCACCTGAATCTCCTCCTAGAGCACCATTGTGTTCTTTGTAACCAAATCTCTCTCAGAGGGGCGTGGGGAGGGGCTCCTTATTTTCATCTAAAGTAACAGACAGAGAATCAGCACTTTGGAAACAGGGCTGAAACAGAGGGGATTATTATTATATATATATATATTATTATTATTATATATTATTATTCTGAGCCCATAGATTATGGGATGCTGCAATGATCTGTTTGGTGTTTGGAGCCAAACACTTCAGAGACATGTTCTGTATAATAGGGGACCTTTAAAACACATTGGCTTTGATGCCCATGGTAATGATAATGAAAACCCTCACAGATTTACCAAGTAGAAAGCATGGATTGATTAATAATGGGGATGTAATGCTTTGCTCAAAGGTTACAGTTACATGCAAAAACCCCATCACAACAGAGCTTCGGTCATTTCATACTTCAAGGGCTTTTATGCAGCAATCAAATTACTAATTTGATTACTGCAAATACTAATTTGTTGTAAGAGTAACTTTTTTAAATGGTGGTCTTCCATACCCTGACTGTGCCTCCCTCTGGGGGGGCTTTACGGTAAGGACAAGGAAGTGGGAGAAAACACAGTGCTACCCTTTTCACAGTTCTTATTTTTATTCATTTATTTATTCATTCATTTATTTATTTCCATATTTATTTATGCATTTATTTATTCTAGTATTTATTTATTTACACATTTATTTATTTATTTCCTAATTTATCTAGTCTATTATTTATTCCTGTATTTATTCATGTATTTATTCATACATTTATGTATACTTATTTAATAAATACATTCCAAATCATTAAAAAAGAGGCACTCGTGGTTGTTGCAGTTGCATGGAGTGTAAGGTGCAGAGAGGTGAGACTCTTTGCATATTTTACATTTGGGTTGTTTCCATGACCCCTATTTGAATAAATTAAACACATCCTAAAAAGATATAGTCAATGCATGGCACGTTTATTTACGAAGCAATTATGTCAAAACAATGCAATCCAAAAAACAAACGTATTAGGACATAGTGCAACAGAATCCCATTAGAAAATTACATTTACATGACCTTTACATTCATTCAAAGCAGTCATTTTTAACTGTAAAGCGATTTTTTCCCCGTTTCCATCCATACTTTCTTGAATATTCAACATGTTGCTCACATGCGAAAAATGTGGAACGTTAATGCTGTTCACGTCGATTGGTCGATTAATTCCAGAGTCGTCATAGTGCGACGTTGTGATTGGCCCGCTGATCAATCAATCACCAAAACGCCGGTCCTGTAGGCGGGGCATCGGTTGGTTTACCGCTGTGGTTTTCTTCAAGATGGCGAGGCTACATCAGTTGAGGCAGTATGGCGGCGCATGGAGAATACAATAATTTAGAAAGGTAGTCAGGTGCCCAAAAAGAAGACAGCCGTCTCATTTTAATTGGTGAGTATTTCTCTAATAAGCGGTTTTTTTGGGCTGGCTGACCAACGGATATGTGTGTGGCTGCTTGTTAGCATATTAGCATGGATGTTAACTAGGGGCCCGTTGTGCAGCTGCAGAACAGACGAGGCTTGTATCCATTTGTATTGCCTTTTATCTACCTGTTATTCGAACTTAGATACTCGTATTCCCCGGAATAATAAACCATATGTTTATTTTCCTTTATTCAAGAAAGAATATATGCAGTGGTGTAAAGTAACTATGTAGATTTACTCAAGTACTGCACTTAAGGACCATTTTGAGAGAATTGTACTTCAAGTGAGTATTTAAATTGCTACTGTGTACTTCTACTCCACTACAGTTCAGAGGTAAATTGTGTACTTTTACTTCACGACATTTATTTAATAGTTAATACATTTTGTTACTCTACTACAACTGAAGTAACATCCACACGCTGCTAATACATTTGTACTTTTACTTGAGTAACATTTTGAATCCAGGACTTTTACTTGTAACCGAGTATTCCTACACTCTGGTACTTGTACTTTTACTCAAGTACAAGATCGGAGTACTTCTCCCACCTCTGTATATATGTATTATCAAACATTATATACACACACACACACACACACACACACACACACACACAACATTGACATGTGGGTTACATAGGTACATATACAGAGTAAATAAAGACAGAAATGTAAAGAAAATATTGATTTAAAAACAATCTACATTTCAAGTAAAATATTTATAAAATAATAAAAGGTTTTGATTAATTTTAACTATTTGTAATTATGGTGCCATATTGATGTTATTCTAAGCACACATGTGCCTAAGCAGTTTAGAGTCAGTCCATGTATTCTTGTGAATGAGAAATGTTCCCCACAAATAAAATTAGCTGTTTACAAAAAACAATATTTGTATAAAATCGATCACTTTTAAAGTGTATCGCTTGTCCCATTTTTCTTTTATGACTCAACATCAGTCAAGGCATTTTAGAGTACAACAGTGATCGAATAAATGACATATTCTCTTCATGTAAATAAGAAAAATTACAAGAATATTCTATATACATTTCATATCTCTCTAGTGTCTTTTAAAAACCCATATGTTACGTTCAAACGTTGAATATTGTTTAACTGACAGCTAACGTTCCTCTCACTTGTCCTCTTTTGCAGCTTCCAGAAGATTCAAGTGGAGGATGATCAGTGCCTCGATCCCATATTAAGCTGAATGCATTGTGATTTCCAATAATTGAGACAGTGATTCTGAAAGCTGTCTACATTAATGAAAAGAACAATGTAGACAGCTTAGCAATTTCACCTCTGGTACGTGGTCTATACAGGGATGTGCTTCTGCATGCTGCATTCTGGGTTCAGATAGGAAGAAAGTGTCTTAAAACAGGTCAGATTTTTGAATAAATTATCAGTGCGTATAAGCTGTAGTTCGTTATTCAGTGGAAATGGAGATAGACGATGTGCTACCCCCTCTCCCCTTGGATCCACCTGGTTTTTTTGACCTAGATGAGGGCATAGCACCTCCACCACCTCCCCTGCAAACGTCCAGTGACGCAGAGGTAATGGACGTTAGCTCTGGTGGTGATGGACACACAGACACCCCAGGGGAAGGGGAAGCCATGGCACAGCAACCCCTCGCTAAGGGCTCCATCACTTTCTGTAGCCACCTCTCAGACGAGGCCATTCCCAACCCTCAGTGCCCCAGAACAGCCCGTCACGCCCCCCCCAGTCTCCGGGTTCCTACCAGACCTCAAGCTGCTCAGAGATGTTAAGATCCGTGTGAGCTTCACCGAAAGCAGCAGTAGCAACATCAACAGCAAAGACAGGAAGGTTTTGTACACAGGCGAAGGGCAGGAGGCAGGAAGTGATGATGGTTTAGACAGCATGAATGGTGAGATGCATGACTCGGGTGAGGGAAGCTCTGGAGCGGGAAACTTAGCAGGCAGGAGATCAGACGAGTCCGAGGTAGACATGGAAAACAAGGTAGAGTTCGCCGTCCTGGATGAGCTGGACGACTACTACGAGAACTTCCTGGATCATGACGACACGGAGCATGGTGGCTTTAAGTCTGAGGGCATAGCGCAGCAGGATCAAGCAGATGAGGAGACCGTGACTTTCGCCTATGAGGTATGTCTGTTTCTATGTCTGCAGTAACCCATGCGATTGTCAGCTACACACACACATGTTGTCCTTTAACTGTCGAACAGAAATATTGTAAGCCTATTGCAGTTCATTTAAGACAGGGCATTATTAACACTGTCATTTCTGCGAGACCACTGCAGTGGCAAAGCGGTTGTGCAGACATGGCAACAAAACGACAAGGTTGTCCAGTTTTCAAATGTTAATTTTGCTGCAGTACAACATGGAATCTACCTTGCCTGTAAGAACCTTGAGTATTCAGCTGGCCTGTTTATCCTTTACATGTTGTGTTGTACGTTTATAGTAATGCTTTTGGGGGAAAATAGCACAAACTGAAAGATTAAGTATAGCTAGAAGTACTTTTCTAATGTTATCCTAATTTAATACTGCACCACTCCTGGTTAAGTTGGGATACATTTAAGCTGCAGGAATTTAGATACATGTTTGTTTTTTATTACTGAAAATGAGAAGTGAGATGCTGGAAGAGGTTAGTGACATTTTTTATTCCTCCCATTACATTTGGGGTTTTCTTTTGATGCAAAAATCAATCAATATGAATAGAGAGGGGATCGAAGCTTCTAAAATAATGACATTCAATTTGTAGGGGTTGACATCAGTCCAATATGGTCTGTCTCTGTCTGGAGTATTTTACTTTTAAGTGGGGGACTGATGATTTTTAAATGTTGTTTTTGTTTCTCCGTCACATGAGGCTAAGCTGACGGAGGCCTGTACTACGAAGACGGATTTTCGCTTAGCGAGCTAACTTCAGGGTTAACTCTGGGTTTCCGGTCCTACGACGCTGGTTCTCTTCTTACCGGGCTAGATCTCCATGGTAACTTATGCTGAACGGCAAACCAGCTACGGAGCAGGTTTGGTTCCAGGATAAGAGCTCAACTCAGTGAAAGCACTGCCTGCTGACCAATCAGAGCTCCGTGTGCGGAGTTTAAAGTAGTGTTAATTTCGTTGACTAAAACTATGACGAAATATGTTCGTCAACGACCTTTTTTTCCATGACGAAAACGAGACGGCACCGACGGCAGTAAACAATAACTGTGACGAAATCATCATGCAATATCGTTGACGAAAAGTGACGAGACGAAAATGTAGTTCACTAAATAAAAACTATGCCAAAATCTCTCTTTACTTTCGTTGACGAAAAATAAGACGAAATATTATCAAAGATAACGTTACATTTCTGATAGTCAGTTTTTCTCCCAGCAGTTCCATTTCCGGTGCAGCGGCAGGGCAGCAGCTGTGTGTCTGTGCTGCGCGAGGCGGTACATTTGAATTACACCGGGCAGCGGCACAATATGAACTGTCAGGAAGACTCGGGTCTAACTCATGGTCTCACTCATGGTCTAACTCATGGTCTAACTAACCTTATTTAACAGAAAATAAAATGGCAACAACAGGGCTTGGTGGTGGCACTCGCGTTAACCGAATACCCCCCGTCAGCGCGAGTGAGTGATAAATTGTGCACTCGACGGGTAATAATGGATTATGACGGAAATGTTACGATCCTGTCCGTCAAAATGACTGACAACGAAAAAGTCTAAAGCCACCACTGCTTGGGAGAAAGAAACAACGTGATATTTGGGCCCATTTTCGCTACAATGAGGCGGAGAAAAAAAGTGAATGCATTGTTTCATCAGAAGGGAAGCAATGTGGCCATAACACAGCTGGTAAACACACCACAAACCTGAGCAGATACTCTCTGCAAAGCTTCTTAATCATTCAACCTGTGTTTTTCATCAAATAAGGACAAGATATCATCTTATTTATATATATATATATATATACTAAAATGACAAATTATTGGTTTTGGCTAGACTAGTTTGACTGAAATGTTCTATATAATCTGATGACTAAAAAAGACTCAACAGTTTTCATTGACAAAAAGTAAACTCAAATAATTAGTTTTCTTCGACTAAAATAAGACTAAAATGCTCAGACTTTTAGTCGACTAAAACTTGACTAAATAAAAATGGGATGAAGGTGACTAAATATGACTAAAACTAAAAAGGAAATTTAACACAGGACTAAAACTAAATAAAAAAAATAGCTGACGAAATTAACCCTAGTTTAAAGCGATCAAGTCATATTACAGGAGAAAGGAAATACAGAAAAACTGCCGTTGCAGGAAAGATGGCCGGCAAAAATCAACTGACTGTGAAAATTAATAGTATCACCTCCATCTTCAGAGCAATCTGACAAATGTAACATTAGCGTTAAGAAAGCTTACTTAAATATCTGCCATAAGTTAACATAAGTAACCGGATCAAAGTAACATTACGTACAGTCAGCGGCACTGTGAATGCAGACGTCGATGTGTCCCATTTTCATTCATATCACATCATAATGTATCATATTTCCTTATCTGAGTCAGCTGAGCCGTATCTGGCCGTGCAACACTCACAGTGTCACAGACTGTATGCAGAAGTATTATTTTAAGCTACACATTAGGTTGACGTAACACTCGAGACAAATGTAATTTAAAAGTCAGATCCACTCGTGTCTTGGACGGGGCAGTGATATCATAAACCTGTTAATGTAAGCATTCAAACACTTGTTCTGTTACCAGCTGTATTCACCTTGCAGGTGCAGCTCTGTGGCTTTTATCCTGGATAAAATGTTTAAGTCATGGATGTTTAAAGTTTAACTTCTTAATATTTGTCTAATATTATAGTTCACTTTTCATTCAGGAAGTATGACGCTGCGCTGTCAGTATGCATGTCCATGTTTGTGATTGGTCAAATGTTGCTAACCCCGCCCCTTTCATGTGAACGAGCACTCAGCCGGACAGAGAAACCCTGGCTTGAGTTACCGAGTTGATAACCAGCGTCGTAAGACCGCTTAGCAAGAGTGCATTTGTTTTGGGTTAGTTAAGCCAGATAACTCAAACATATCCAGGGTCTGTTGAACTGGATTCGTAGTATAGGCCCCTGGACTCTAGTACAGGCCTCTGGTGACCCAATCTTCTCTCCCGGCCTTAACCACTCACTCTTCCAGGAGGAGTTTGACAACGATGTGGACGCCTTGCTGGAGGAGGGCATGCCTGTCCCTAAAAAGATGCGTCCGTCAGAGGACAAATATGGCGGGGAAAGTGATCACCCGTCAGACGGAGAAGGAGGGGTTCAGCCCATGATGACCAAAATTAAGACTGTCCTGAAGAGTGAGTGGTGGATCTGTCTGCGTTTGTTTCTGGTTCCATCAAATAATCATGGAGTGCAGTTTCAGTACTTTGGGGCACAATACTATATGATATTCAAAATAGTAAAGAGTCAAAGTGACCTGTCGACATACATTTAGAAAGTCCTAAATTATTTTCTTTCTGCACATTTTAATTGAAATGCGCTCATTGTTCAAAACTCTGCATAATAGTGATCAAATAATTGTTAAAGGTGTGTGACCTGACCTATGACATGATCTGATGCCGTATCCAAATACATGAACTTGTGTGTGCAACAACTAGATAAATGTTTCCGCTCACTTCTTTTTCGGTAATCCAACATTGATATTCAACTATTAGGTGACACAAAGTTGAATTAATGATGTTCCTACATAACTACATTTTCCCGCCACTGACGATCAGGCTCCTTGGATAGAATAATCCACCATTCATGGTCACCGCCTAGTGTGAATATCTCTCAACTGATATGAATGGAGAGATATTCAGTTATGCATTAAAAGTATTAATTAGCACCTGCTTTTTTGCATTTCCCCCCACGCCAGGTCGTGGGCGCCCCCCCCACTGAGCCCCTCCCAGACGGATGGATCATGACATTCCATAACTCGGGCATTCCCGTCTACCTGCACAGAGAAACCAGAGTGGTGACCTGGTCCAGACCCTACTTCCTTGGCACTGGCAGTATTAGGGTAAGATGCAACACAAGTGTCTTTATAAGCTTCCTACATTACACACGTGAGCATCAAGTTGTTTGCATGGATCCTGTGGCGGCTCAATTTCCCATTCGATTTGAGTCGCCGAGAGGCCACACTGAAGTTAGATAGTTTGACGATATTTAATAAACAAAATCAAAACACAGTAACTTTAGGGACAAAACGGTCAACAGAAAAAAATGTCGGCACAAGCTCACCCTCTGTCATCCGCACTCGACATGAAACAGGTGACATAAATACACAAACCACACCCATGTGATAATTAACGGAAGTGCTCAACAAATACAAATTAAAGTGACGTAAACAAATAATAATAATACAAATAATAAACTCAGGCTAGGTAGCATTTTGGCTCCTACAGATCCTATTAGTTGGCTGCACCAAAGGGTATTTATTATAAGAAATGCTGTAGTTCATTAGACCAGCACACCTTTCAGCAGATTAGGCGGTCCCATCGTTTAAAAACAAGTTTATATTTTATTAGAAAGGTATGTGAACATTTAAAATAAATCATCCCAGTCAAAACCTGTATTTACTGGATTACGGAAAGACTTTAGTGATTCTCTCTCAGTCTTCTTGCCACCATTTTAAGATGTGGTGCTTAGCATTGTTGAGCAAACCCACGGTAACAATCTGATGGCATCCTGTTTCATACATCTCAAATGTATTTATTCTATTCCAAACAGTGAGCATTTCATAAGACGCTACGATTAAGTCGACAATGGCTTCAAATTCACCACGGTTAACATTTTGTAACAACTCTTGGGGTCTTCTTTCCTGGTACAGAAACACGACCCTCCGACCAGCAGCATCCCTTGCCTTCACTACAAGAAGATCAAGGCTGTGGAGGAGAAGGAGCTGAATGGGGAGGTGACCCAAAATGTAGAGGTGACCCAAAATGTAGAGGTGACCCAAAATGTAGATGTGACCCAAAATTTAGAGGGCACCCAAAATTTAGAGGGCACCCAAAATTTAGACGAGACCCAAAATTTAGACGTGACCCAAAATGCAGAGGAGACCCAAAATGCAGAGGAGACCCAAAATGCAGAGGAGACCCAAAATGCAGAGGAGACCCAAAATGCAGAGGAGACTTCTGTCAAACCAGTTGATGAGACCAATGGTGAAGTGATGGCCGGTCCCTCTAAGGCTCCAGCTGAGGAGCAGTACATTATCCCTCCCTTCATCGTGATTGACGGGGTCCACGGGGGAGGAAGTACCCCCAAAATAAGCCTGGCGTGTAAAAGGCCTCACGCATTTGACACTGCACAGGGAGCATTGGGACAAGTGAGAGCTAAAGTGGAGGTGTGCAAGGACGAGTCCATAGGTAAGAGCTTTTTATATTACATGTTTTGCCGTATTTTTTTCTCAAAGCGTGCAGCCCTTCCAGTGATAGAAGTCGTTGTTGTGTTTTTGCTGCTGTAAGACTTTAAGGCAGGAGTGTCCACACTTTTTTCACCGAGGTCCACATAGAGAAATATACGAAGGGCTGGGCCGCTCACTAGAGGTATATCACCTCATAAGTGCAGTTATAAGTTAGCAAAATCAATCAAATGTAGGTACATGATGCTCGTGGGTGTTAGCAGCTCATCCCTTAACACAGAAGCCTCAGAGTGATTATAATAAGGAGAAATATGAAGGTTGTATTTCAAGCTTGTTATGTAAATAAGTCATTGGGCTTTTTTCTTATCAACTAAGATATGTAAGTATGTTTCCAACTTTAATCGAGTGAATTTATTTGAAAAGTGGTCTCATTACCACATGAATACTACTGTGCAGAGTTCGCGTTAACCGAATATTTTCTGCCTGAGACGGATTTTTTTTTAACGATGATGGAAAAATCTGAAAGCAGTTTGTTTATTTTGACGGATTAGAACAAACTCGGAACAGCGCCACAGCTTCCCCGCAGCGAGGCTCCGGTGTTATGCCGTGTTATGCATGCCCGCCAAAAAGGAAATGATACCGTTTCCAAACCTAACTTTGCCAATCAAATCATTGTGTGCGCTCCTGTGAGGTAGGTTTGTACCCGAATATTCGTTCGTTGGAGTACTATTCGGATTTACATTTTGTTATTCGTTTTGTTTGTTTTTCCCCCGTTTTTTTTTCCAAATTGAATTTATTGAAATCTCCAATCTCAACGTAAGAGCTTGTTCGGGGGGTGCTAACACTTAGCCATAAACGTTATTGTTTACTTTCTCCGTCTTTATATGTAGATATTACTTTTCTCCGTTAATCTCCGTCACGTTGTTTCCATAGCAACAACAACAACTTCCTGTCAGCAGCGCTAACTCTCCTTCAAAATAAAAGCATGTCCATAAATAGGAAGCCAAGCCAAATTACACTTAAGACATACAACTGCAACTAAAGTAACAAACACAATGCGATAAACTTTTCAATTTCAAAGAACACAAATTGGGTTAATAACTATAAAACAACAATACTGTAGAATAACAAAATGAATGCCGTGAATACACCGAAATACACGTGTTGAAGCGGTTCGCTGCTGATCGATTCAAACGGGCCGTAGTTTGGACACCCCTGCTTTAAGCTGTTTCTCATTAAAGTGTTTATTGATCTTAAAACCTCCTCGCAGACATTGACGAGTTCCGGATTTACCTGGAGAAATGCTTTGACTTTGAACAAGTCACGGTGAAGAAGTTTCGCACGTGGGCCGAGCGACGGCAGTTCAACAGAGACTTGAAGAGGAAGCAGGCGGAGTGTGAGCGGCCCATCCTGCCCGCCAACCAGAAGCTCATCACTCTGTCGGTGCAGGACGCGCCCACTAAGAAAGGTAACGCTTATATGGAGTCAAATCAACATTTATTATATCCCCAAATCACGAGAAACGCCTCAAAGGGCTGGTCGAAGCAAAGACAGTCCTGTTTTAAGGTTATTATAGATAATAGGGCTGCACAATTCATCTAATTGCAATATAAACTTAGGGCAGTCCTACAAACGGTATTCTTGAGACTTTTTAAATAATCCTTATAATATAATAAACAGATCCTTTTTTTTAATGACTATGATCATTTTAATATATTCTTTAAATATGTAGTTAATGTTTAAAAATGATCACGCACTCTTAGGGATGGGTCGTAAAGGTTTAACGGTACTACTACTTTTATCGATACCGCTTATCGATCCGGTCTTTTAACAATACTCTTATCGGTTCTTTTGGAGAAAAAAGTTAGGAAAATAAAATAAATAATATTTCGCATCAAAAGAAACAACAACGTTTTAACAAATCGTATTAAATAATCTGATGACAGAACTGTGAACAGAATAGCTGAAACTTTAACAAAATAAATAACTCAGTTTCCTCTAATCATTAACCCATGTTTGTATCATGTAGTTAACTCCGTGTGTTGCTGCTAGCATACATAACACCTGACGTGGAAACGTTACTCGTGGATGGGGCTACAGAGCTGCTAGAAAGACAGTGGAACCCGGTGCATTCCTCCGTCTGGATGTGGAGCACTTTTGATAAATGTTTAGACAAATTGCTTCTTGCTAAACTCTGATTGCACTTTTGGCAACGAGCATCGAGACGGGTAAAGTTTAACCAAACCTCGGAGCGTGTGTGTGTGTGGCCCCGCCCCCTCGCACACAGACGGGGGGGGAGAGATCTCGCCTGGATTGGAAAGATCAAAAATACTAAAAATAATCATAGACGCACGTTTGCAGTCTTTTTGCGTATTAGAAACGAGTTGGCGACACTAAGACTGCAATATAATGTTTGTGTAGCAATAATACATATGACATATAATTTTGACATGTCTCCAATACCGATAAAAAGACCGATAACGTCAGAGCTTAACCACGGTCTTTAATAATTCAGCCCCGGGGCCCGTTTACTACCGGGGCTCGGCATCCATTCCTACTCACTCTCATTTTAATCGCAATTGCAATATCAGTCAAAGTAATTGCATCCTTTAATCGTGCAGCCCCAATAGGTAACAAATGAAATCAATAACAACAACAAAAGGTTTACCCCTATATTGTCTGTGTAGCCTTACTATAACTTATTTCATTTATCTAAAATCACATTGTAGTTGCATGTAGGCTAATGCATTGTAATGAACATGGCAGTATAATATTATTTGTTGCCTGTCTCTCGATCTCTTCCTTTGGTCGTGACTCTTCTGAAGTGTAATGACAGGAAGTTGCTAATTGCCAGCTTTCGATCAATTAGCAAAAGTGTTGAAATCTAAATCAAGTGCAGGAAACTTCCAAAAGCCTTTACACCAATATGTACTTTTTTCAAGTATTACATTTGTATACCAATCCTGTGAAAGCTGCCCCTTTTTTTAATAAGTGTGTTGATGCATTGTTTTTTATTTTCTATTGTAACAGAATTCGTCATCAACCCTAACGGGAAGTCTGAAGTTTGCATCTTGCATGAATATATGCAACGTGTCCTAAAGGTTCGACCTGTTTACAACTTTTTTGAATGTGGTAAGTTCAACTTTTTACTACAATTTATCTTTTAAGAGATTTCATTATTTAAAGCACGTTGTCAATTTTGCCTCGTATAACATATGGCGCATTTCCACTGCAGCACGGTTTAAGCGTGCCGTGCCCGGCCCGTTTTTGGTTGTTTCCACTTGGCGTAGTTCCGGCTAACGGGTACTTTTTCACAGTTTTTCTGGCCCTCCAAAATCATGGTTCTTTCCGGGCCAATAACCGGGCTGAGTCGGGCTGAGTATGCTAAACTAGAGAGAATCGCTGGCAAGGGGGCTACAACTACAACAAGATGAACATATTTGACCGTGAATTAATTGTAATACACGTTTCAAAATGATGCCGAAGTAACAACATACTGATACCGGTTAGTAAAAACCATGAATTAATGCTTTGACAAGTCTGCAGACAGACGGCAGGCGAAAAACCCTTTTAAAATGCGTGTTTTCTGAATGGAGCTTGGCTAAGCTAACGCAGTATATGCTCCGACCGTCCACACTCACAACAACGACCTATACAGACATAAATAAACCAGCGACTGTATTCGCCATGACATAGGCAGTCTGTGGTTTGTACTTGTTTAACTTTTGTCAAGTTTCTGAACAGATATGAAGAGCTGTGAGCTCTGAGGGCTAACAGCTGATGTTTTGGTTTTGTGGTTCGCATTGAAGATGACGTCACGGCTCCGCCTACACTGCGTTACTATAGTTACTGCCCCAACTACTAAACTGTAATGGAAACGCAGCATTAAGTGAGCCTGGCCTAACTGTACCGTACTAAGCCGAGCGAGGCCCTGCAGTGGGAATGCGCCATTAGTGTCTCTGGTATATATCGTGACGTGTTCATCTGCTCATTCTGCCGTCATTTTCATTACACCCTCAATGTGCACAGCAGAAATGACTATCTCTTTTTTAAGGTAAAGATTATTGTTGACTGTTAAAAGACATGAAGCTGAATGTGTGTGTGTGTGTGTGTGTGTGTGTGTGTGTGTGTGTGTGTGTGTGTGTGTGTCCACAGAGAACCCAAGTGAACCCTTTGGAGCGTCGGTCATTATAGACGGAGTAACGTACGGCACAGGAACCGCAAGTAGTAAAAAACTTGCCAAAAATAAAGCTGGTAATTTATTTTATTTATATGACTGAGAATTGTGAAAGACGGATTGGTTTATTTCACATCTAAATAAACATTGTATTATCTCGAGCCCTCGGAGAGTTTTGAAATCCCAAATAGCGTTTATATTTTGTTACAATTGTCAGCGTGGAGCAAATGTAAGGCTATTAAATCAGCAAAAGGGAATCACTTGTCCAGGTCAGTTATAATTAACTGTATTCTGTTCACCGTGTTAATTGGAAAAGATAACTTCATAAGCGTTCCCATACCAAATGCTAACTGTTACCAAGAACACTTCTAAGTAGAGATGTTCACAGCTGTCATTCCTCTAGGTGTCACCGTCGAGATAACGTCTTTATATTCTTACTATAATACAGTTGGTTAATGTTCACGTTGTAATGCATCCCTCCTTTCCCTCTCTCTGGTGGTTTGGTGTGAACTTCAGCTCGAGCCACACTGGAAATCCTCATCCCTGACTTTGTGAAGCAGACCTCGGAGGAGAAGCCCGTTGAGGGCGATGAACTGGAGGTACTTGCATATTATTGACACTTTTTCAGTGAAGTACAAAAGAGTAAGTTAAAGTGATGTATCTTCGACATTAAAGGCAGGCAACAGGACGGTTATATTTCCCTTGAAAGCATCCATGAAATAAATGGTGTCTGTGTGTTTTCTGCTCCACAGTATTTTAATCATATCAGTATAGAAGACACTAGAGTGTACGAGCTGACCAACAAAGCAGGACTACTTTCGCCATATCAGATTCTTCACGAGTGCCTTAAACGGTAAGAACCAAATCGATGCCATCAAAGAAAATTGTAATAAATATTTGTGTTTCATTTAAAGAAATATCTATAATGAAGAGTTGAAGTGTATTCTGAAGCAGTTGCATACCATATAGGAATGTGTTACATGAACACAGGTGCTATTATTATTATGTGCCATATTGTATAATCTTTATATACTTAATGGTGGGGTTTGGAGAAACCAGCTCGAGTGCGCTAGAATTTGAAAATACACAGTCGGAAAAGATCTGCCCCTTCCTCACAGAGCCCCTCCTCCAACACACACGAACGCGCACATGACCAATGAGGGCACGAGATAAGTGTGTGCCCAGATGGAAGGCTGACAGGCAGGTAGGCCATCCAGTTACTTTAGCCGGCTCAGATGATTGGTCGTGCTTTTTACAGAGCCACGGCTTCCACAGATGAAGTATTTGTATGTATTTATTGTCAAAGCATTTAATGTATTCATTGCTATCAGGATGTTAAGAGCATTCCATGGAATATAACAAAAAGTGTATCTCGAGCCGATTTCTCAAACGTACCCCACCTTTAATATCGCTTGGTGTCTTGTTTTCTGAGTAGACGTTGGCATTCCTTACGTGCTTTAAAGCCGCTGCCCTTCACAAAACACATCATTACAGCTGCCGCTGCTTAGCGTTCATGACTTGTTGCAGATAAAACATGTTTGAAACGTACTGTTGTCTGTCCTGCAGAAACCATGGGATGGGAGACACCAGCATTAAGTTTGAGGTGATCCCCGGGAAAAACCAGAAGAGTGAATATGTGATGACGTGCGGGAAGCACACTGTGCGTGGCTGGTGTAAGTAATCCTCCTTTATCCACATGTGTAGTGTCGAGGCAACTAGTTTGAAATGCCATGTCTGTTTATTGACATGTTGTGTACATGTGCCACCAGGCAAGAACAAGAGGGTGGGCAAACAGCTGGCCTCTCAGAAGATCTTACAGATGCTTCATCCCCACGTCAAGAACTGGGGCTCCCTGCTGCGCATGTACGGCCGAGAGAGCAACAAGATGGTGAAGAAGGTAAATATGTTTGTACTAAAAAGCTTCTGTGGCCATGAAGAACTGGAAAGGGTTCGTTTTCGTAACATTTCAGTTTTTTGTCGAGTGGAATTTTGTCTCACTGTAGATTTCAGTGAGCAATTATCAGGCTATTTCAGTTGTACCAGCCATAAGCATTTCCTTAACCTTACTACCAGAGAACAAGCAGTGAAATGTAAATGGTGTGGATTACTGTGTAAGCACATCTCCACTAATGTATTAAATGGACTGATGTTTTGCAGGAGAGCGCTGACAAGAGTGTGATCGAGCTCCAGCAGTTTGCCAAAAAGAACAAGCCAAACCTCCACATCCTGAACAAGCTGCAAGAAGAGATGAGGAAGCTGGCCGCGCAGAGGGTGAGAGTTGGCTGCTTTTTGTGTAGCATGGCTCCTAAATGGTGGAATGAGCTCCCCATGGACATCAGGACAGCAGAAAGCTTACACACCTTCTGGCGCCTGAAAACTCATCTCTTTCGACTCCACTTCCAGCGATAGAACTATTAACAAAGCACTTATATACTAATAAAGGACTGGCTTACCTAAAGCCAGTTGAGTAGCACTTGAAATGTTTTGTCTATGAAACCTGATGTACTTATATGATTCTCTTTTCTTCAAGTTTGTATCTTCTTGGTCGAACGCACTTATTGTAAGCTCAATGTAATGTTTAGCTTTTATTCTGTCCCATAACCCCATCTTGATGCTCGACGTTTTGAAAGCAGACTCGTTGTTATGTCTGTCAGCGTAGCCGTTTCTATGGTTTAGCATCGTGAACGGATTGAATCTTGTAATTGTTAACATCTTGTACCATTTTCACATCTTCTTCCAACAGGAGGAAACTAGGAAGAAGCCCAAGATGACCATCAATGAGTCGGCCCAGCCGGGCAGCGAGCCCCTCTGCACTGTGGACGTTTGAAGTCCCTGCTGGAGCACTGAAACCCCGTCACTGTCACACACTCCACCCCCATCTCACACACACACACCTACACACCTACACCTGATGGCAATATAGATCCACATTGACCGGGCCAGTAGAAACGCTTCCTCAGCTGGTAGATGCGCACTAACAGTAGAGAAATATCACCTACCTCTCGATGCAAACTAGCTTTACGGCACTTAAAAACACTCCCCGAGCTGCAGACTTAGAAACAGACAGATTCAAATAAAAATGCATGTTTCTCTGACCGCAGTCATCACCTTGGTTTTGTTTTGAAGTGTCGTTTTGAACACCTTGCAGCTATTAGTTTTGTGCTTAACGTATTTGAAAGGGACTACTAATACGTGTATCGTTTTAATCGGGAACCATACTCGTTTATTTGGTATTTTAATGGTCGGTGTTATGAATATTTTTTGGGGTGAAAACAAAAACAAGCTGTTTTTGTTTATCCTCAGAATGGACACTTGCTGTCTTGGTTTGCACGATTTGAGAACATGCGTTGTGACGACTATTCAGAACTCTTGTTATGCACTTGTCACATGTGTTGACTGAGCATGCTTATGGTACAGGAGTAAGAGTGGAGAAACGTGTTGCCTTTCTTGACCCTTTGCTTTTGGAAGTACAAGAATAAAACGTCCTAATCTCTGCAGTCAAGCACAGAAAGATATGTAGAGCGAAGGATCCTTTCCGTTAGGCTCTCAAGAGTACTAATGCCACACACACCATTTCATTAGCTTGTTTGAGTTGCCTTAGTTTATCAATTTCATGAAGGGCTCAGAGTATAATGGACCTAAAACACCCTTCAACAGGAAGTGGAAAGACCAAGCCCCCTGTACTCGATTTAGTATTTGAGTGAAGACAGCCTGTGCATATTTTAAAGGATTGTTTGCTTTTCCATCATTATTATATTTTCAAAACACATGGTAGAATACACTTTTCAAAAGGCAGCCTTGTACATACGTTGGTACACTGACAGGAACAAGCTGGTGAGTGTGTACCAAAGCTTACATACAGTCTTATGCATTTTATAGAGTCCTTATGTTACTGCAGACGAAACATCTACAATACACATTTCTTGCTGGAACAAACTGTGCATTCATTCTGTCAATTATTTGGCCTGTTTTTTTTTTTACAAAGTAATCTTGAATACATCCCAGTTCAAACAGGCTGTTGCGATATTGTAGGTTGATTTAAGAATGTGCTTTCCGTTCAGTGTCGGTGTGAGAAGAAAAACATACAGCTTTGTGTCGTTTGACATGTTGCTGCCTAGAAAATGAAGTATGTATTGCAACCTGAGCTCCATGACTTCAGTGGTTTGTTATGCAAAATAAAATGTCTTGACTAATGACTGGAAGAGCTTTTAATTCAGACGCAGACTGATGAAACACTCAACAGGAAGTAAACTGTGGTGCTACTTTTTCCATTGTACTGGGGCATTGTCCTTCGCAGTTTAACAAAGTATCAAAAAACAATGTCAATCTCAGTTTTCTTTAAATCTAGTTTTGAAAGCTTATAAAATTAGCATAGCATTAGCAAGCAGACATTATAGTCCATATTGTTCAGTTAAGCAAATACAGTGCAATGCATTCTGTATTAACACTAACCGATGATTTCATGCACAAGCTATTGTTACGAAACAAAAGGACTGGTGAAAATGTATTATGTGGATGCACAGACCCTTGAATCTAAGACTATAAGATCCTGCAGATTACTAGAAAAAAAACTGTTGAGTGCTGTTTGCATACACTTAAAGTATGGAGACCCCCATGCTACCTATCAAAGGCCGGGCCCCTCTGAAGGTAAGTGTGTCTGTCGCTCATTGCTTGGCGTCGTAGTCCACCCTCTCCAGCAACAGCAGCATCTCCAGGTGCATCGTCTGAGGGAACAGATCCACGGCCATCGCTCGCACCGGGCGGAAAGCAGCGCCGTGAACTCTTTTAGACGGAGCTCTGCACAGACTGAGACAAAGAGGAACAACACTTTAGAATTGGTCACCTTTAAAATTGGAAAACAATTAGAATTAACTTTTGTGACGTGAAATTCAGGGTGTTGTTCTTGCCTCTCACAAGTCCGATAAAGAAATTGCTTTTAGGGATTAGTTTGTCCATAAAATTAACAATTGTAACACAACGGTCGTGAGTAAAATCTAAATAAAATATTTAAAATGATAACATTAAGTAACAGAGCATGCATACTAGTACATACAAATATGATCTAAATAAAGAATACACCTCTCATACTCATGGGAGAGGGTTGGAAGGCTTTTAAAGTGTTCACACGCTCCACTATTGCCAAAAGAAAATCGAAGAAGATTCTTAATTGGGCCAACATTTAACAGCAAAACATCCCATTCACAAACTCCAGTCCATCTACTAAACCAGGGTCTATGCAGGAATCCTGAAGTCAAATGTAAAACCTTTCAAGACCTTGTTTAAGACCCTTTCCATACATTTTAAGACCTCATCGCCATTTTGAGTTCTAACCGGTTACCTTGGCGACACACTTCACCTCACATTGACTATATACAGTATTGATTGTCCTTCCTCCTTATCTTCCAACCATTTGGACGCAGACTTGCATTTCCCCATAACGATGTTTTTTAACAACCGGCGTAAACGGACCTTCGTGCTATCAAGCAGTGAGCGCGCGATGTCCTGTTCAGATGACGTCCAATCCAACGGGATGCCATAAATAAACTACACAGAATCACACTACACACCTACGCCATGATTACATTCAGGCACACTGTAGAACACAACCTCTCTGGACCATTCATATACTTATTGAAAACAAGCTACAAAATGTAATACCTTGGAAAATGCCGGTTAATACTTTTTAATAGCCTTAATTTTCGGTAAAATTATATATCTACTTTTCAAGACCCCGCGGACGCCCTGTAAACACGTGCATTTTCACTGAGATCGTACCGTTTAAAAGGCGTGTTTTAAGTAGTAAGATATAGTAAAAACAAGTGTGTTTGTTAAGTAAGTTAATGAGACCAACAAAATAGTGCACAAGTTGATATTCTTTGGCTCTTAAAAAACTTCAATTCAACCAGACTAATCTCTTTTTCCTTTTGTTACTCTTGAATCACCATGGAGGCATGCGAGTAAAGGATTTCCTTTAAGAATAAAAAGGTGACAGTAATTGATAAACAAATCGTCCTTTAGCGGTGTGGGAGAAGTGTTCCTTTAATCTAACTGCTGCTTTAAATAATGAAACCATAATGACTCACTCGATGAAGTTGTTCATGGCAGCTTTAGCATTGCATGCTACGTACACCAGCCTCTTCAGGTGCTCCGCCCTCCTGATGGCAAGAATCACCTTGGAATCTGTTTAGTTAGGACAAAGGAAAACTTAACGTGTGTCCGATCCTGAAGCGAGTGAATTAGTCTCCATGTGTTGGCAGTGAACTCACGGAGGCCGGCCCTCGGAGGATCCACTATGGCGGTGAGGTTGGGCGACACCAGAGCATTGAGGATGTTGGGGAACACGTCCTCAGCTTTCCCACAGTGAAACTCAATATTACTCAGACCTTCAAAACCAAACAAAGGAAACATAAAAATAAAGAAAACATGCTTTTTGTGGAAGTCATACACAAAATCAGAGGGTCAAACATGCAGAAGGTTAGCCCTCAACACGGCAAACTTCCAATTTATAAAAACTATTTAACATCAATTAACTTAAACCATGTTAACACTGACCGAACTACATTTATGATTATAAAACGGATAAGTCAAATCAAGCAATCTGATTGGTTCTTAGCCGTGCTATAATGAGCGTATACCACGGGTAGAATTGTAGTTACTTTTCACAACAAGTCAGTATCCCTCCGCGTCTGAGAAAAACTACAACCGTTACAACTGTTACATTACGGCCGTTTACGAAACTAACTAACTAACAAAGCTTAAGATGGAAACATGTAAGGGATAATGTGCAGCAAGGACTTATTGACCGTTGTTAAGGACGCTCACATCTGCAGAAAGAAGTCCAGTCGATTTAACTGTATACAGTTGGGCTGAAACTGGACAAGAAAACAACAGCTTCGCGTCGGGCCGAACCACGCCCCTTAGCTGTGATATAATGAGCATATACCACGGCCTGTCGTGAGCTATTGCTTAAATAAAAACATGTCATAATTATAATTCGCTGGCTGTATGTGTCATCTGGCCTCTTACCGTTGAGCTTTGCATTAACCTTGGCGTCCTCCACAGCTTCCTGACACATTTCGATCCCGATAACCTTCTTTACTCTCTACAGACAAAAGTCAACAAATAGTATAAACATTATTTTTCAAGCCATAAAGAATATCACATTTCAGAATGTTTTTGTTTGCAAAAATAGAGCTGGCAGCCGAGAGGCGCTAGGGCTGGGTAGAATACAGCCTACGCTCGCTACACATTGAAGTAAACGGTTATTTTGTGGGGTTTTTTGTAATTATTATTGAGTGTTCTTGTATTTTAATGTGTTATTTTATACCTCGGGACAGTGGGAAACAGTATTTCGATCTTTCTGGGTGTACAAACATATTTTGAGATTGACAATAAAGTTGACTTTGACTGTTGGAGGAGCCTGTGACCATTGTCTTAACTACACTGTAGCTATGCACACATGACAATAAAAGCCTTGAAACTTGAATGAACAGACAGATCAATTATGAATGACTAACTCCTGTCAGTTCAAATGGACAAAGCATAGGTTACATAATAAGGTTCACAGGTTAACGTTGTGTTGACCGGTCACCTTGGCCAGAGAGATGCCGATGGTTCCCGTCCCGCAGCAGACGTCCAGCACCGTGCTGTCCTCGCT
This sequence comes from Gymnodraco acuticeps, assembly GCF_902827175.1. Taxonomy (NCBI): domain Eukaryota; kingdom Metazoa; phylum Chordata; class Actinopteri; order Perciformes; family Bathydraconidae; genus Gymnodraco; species Gymnodraco acuticeps. Next base: position 78,766 of record NW_022991904.1, read on the forward strand.
CAGCTGAGCCCACTCCCCCACCGCAGAGTACAACACCTCCGCAGCGCCTGTGTTCACCTGCAGGGGGACATTAACACTCAACACTGAGAACACTCTAGCCTCATCCCAATACTCCTCCTCGACTCCTCCTTTCCCTCACTCGCTTCCCTTCCTTGCGTCTTAGCTCCGCCTCCGTAAGATGCGAGCGAGCGACACGAGGAGGTGACGCGAGGACAGAGGAGTCCTCAGGTATTAATTGGGATGTCCTCGTTCACTCAAACGTCACTCTTAAATGACGTCTGTTAATGATGACATGTGCACAGCTGTGTCCCCTCTCATCGGGCTTAACTGGATAACCCTTTAGAACCGGCCCATTTGTTGTTAAATATTTATTTAAATGAATCTTTCTCTTGTTAATCAAGGAATTCAATGTATGATGGTTGGTCCTGCTTTTGTGTTCCGTTGTAAAATGTAGCTTACATTCAAATACAAATATAATTATAGTAATGTGAAAGCCTTTTAGAAATGAATTGCACATAATAATTCCCACGGAGCTGTGAGCACTTATACATTTATGTGACGCTTTTCCACTCATCTTCCAGTTGTGGGTTTTCCTCTGTTGAAATGGACCAGCTGTGAAAGTGGGGGCGGGGCTTTTATACGCGAGTAGTGAAAACACTTCCGCGTAGTCTGCTCGCATGTATCCTCCCTTTCGTCTCCTCCCTCACCCCTCCTCGACTCCTCCGTCTGCATTTCAGCTATTGAGACGTCCTTCAAAATGGCGTGTCTTGATCGATTTCCGGGTCAAGTCCCGGAGGAGGGGAAGAGAGGAGTCGAGGAGGGGTATTGGGATGATGCTTCTGTGTATAAAGGCCTTTAGAGCTGCAAGCAATGATGTTTTTCCATTTGCCGTTTGTATTCTCGATTAATCGTTTAGTGGTTTGGTCTATAGATGTTGGACAAAGTCCTCAAACGACTTGTTTTGTACAAAAATCTAAGGAGATTCAGTTTATCGTCTGAGAGGAATAAAGGAACCCAAAACATATTGACATTTAGTAAGCTGGACTTCTGAATTTCTGGCATATCAAAATAGTTGTTGATTAACTTAATAGTTCAAACAAATCCAGTAATCTTTGTGTTCTCAAATACAGAACTCCAAAAGTTAACTAAAAAGTACGTCAAAGTAAACAAAAAAAAGAGTATACACATAGCATTTTCCAATTTGCTGAAAGTCTCTGATCTCTCTGTTACCTGGAAGAAGGAGTGAGGAGATATCCTGAACTTCAGACCCAGCATCTCCTCGTGGATGCTGCCCTCTCCGGACACCAGCTCACAGGGCAAGCCCTCCAGGGTAGGAGAAGTCCTTAAGAGAAACAAAACTCATTTAGTATTTAGGATGCTTTATAATCTGCTTTCCACGGTTTGTCATTAACTTTCTCTGATACCACAAGTGAAGCGTCAGGATGTTTTTCTTACCTTTGACCCTCTCTAATGAAGTAGAGAGACGTTACTCCGCTGTCCTTCCCCTCTCCTTCTGTGAAGTACGTCTTCATGGAGTTCTTTAATGCACCCACTTCCTCTTCATCAAGTTTCTAGAGTCAGTGAACCAAGAAAAGGTCAGGACAGATCTGAGTAAGGGACAGTTTCCTCCCTCAGGCCATAAGACTGAAACACCTGGACTTTCAAAGAGCATCCATAACATTCACCTGTTTGCAACTCACATATATCAATACTCCAATTACTGTATATAGACTATTCTGCACTATTTAGTTTTGTAGTAATGTGTTTTTATTACATGTACAGCACTTTGGCTCGACCAAAAATCGCTCTTAAATGTCCTTTATAAATAAAACTTGATTTGATTCATATTATATTTTATTGTATTTACTTTACATGTTACTTGTTAGACGCTTTTATCCAAAGTGACTTACATACTCAATACTGTGGGCAATCCCCACAGGAGCAATTTGAGGTGAAGTGTCTCAGGGACACAACGACATGCTGACTGCAGTGGGGTTTGAACCTGTGACCTCCTGATCCGAACACCAAGGCTCTATCCACTGCGCCACACGCCGCCATGAACTATTATCTGTTTTATTGTGTTGCACTGTGGGAGGAACCTGTGACCTCAGATTGTCATCGTCATAACTACACTGTAGCTATGAACACATGACAATAAAAGCCTTGAATCTTGACTGTGATATTCTCAAACGTAGGTTCACACAGTCTTCACCTGTGGATTGAAGAAAGCCATAGCCATGGCTTGTTTGGTCCTGGTAGTCCTGACAGTGAGCTGCTTCCAGTGCCCTTCATATGTTTCAGGGCTGTACACAGAGTACGGTGTTGTCCTGCGTGCAGAATAAGAGTGAGATTAAAAGCAACACAGGAAATGCATGGGAGAAGACTTCAACTCTCATGTCTAAGAAACCCTAAGAAATAGAGACACAGTAGTCAAACAAATTATTCATCACTTATATATAGACTCTTATGGCACTACTTCTATTCTATTGTATTTACTTGCACTATTTTATCTGTGTTATTGTGTTGCTCTGTTGGAGGAGCCTGTGAGCGAAGATCTTCATCGACATAACTAAACTGTAGCTACGTACGAATGACAATAAAAGCCTTGAAACAATTACATTTTATTTATTCAGCCAATCATCAAAAACTACGTATTTGTCTCAGGGGTTTTACAGTGTGTTCAGCATACGACCCCCTCTGTCCTCAGACCCTCACACACGGAAAAACTCTCCCAAAAAAACAAAATGAACAGGAAAGAATGGAAAAAAACCTCAGTGAGAGCAACAGAGAAGAACAGACGTGCAATAGGTGTTATATGTGCGGTTAAAACATCATCAGAGAGGGTCTGTATTTATGTATCATTTGCCAAGACGTGAAAGGGAAGGGGTAATGTGTGTGTGTGTGTGTGTATGTGTGTGTGTGTGTGTGTGTGTGTGTGTGTGTGTGTGTGTGTGTGTGTGTGTGTGTGTGTGTGTGTGTGTGTGTGTGTCTGTGTGTGTGTGAGCAATATAGTGTAGATTTGAGTGGACTGTAAACTGAGGCAGATGTGATTTGTATGTACATCTCCATGTATGTTATCTATTTGTGAGAAGAAAAAATAAACACATCATAAAAATGGTATTTTTTTTGAATGGCCCATTGTGTAATAATACCTGATGAACTTCTGGAAGGCGCTGACCACCCTCTTGGCCTCTGCGGAGACGTGGGTGGTCTCGCCCGGCCCCACCACGGCACACGAGCCCCCTTTATACTTCCCCATGCGGAAACCGATGGTCTTATCCACCCCGTCTGCTCCCATCGAGATGAGGAACTCACACTTGTTTCTGTACTCCGTCTGCCAGACAGGAAGAGAGATAGAACGGGTCAAATAACGTGTTGGAAAAAGTGACTGAGAGCACTAACTTAGGGTTTTGTACTTTTTAAGAGGATCTGTAAGGTAAGGTAAGTTTATTTATATCGCACATTGTCAGACACAGAGGCAATTCAAAGTGCTTTACCTCATCATTAACACTTAATAATATATATAATATTTGGTTCTGAGCCGGGGTACAATGAGTAAACAAATATTTGTTTGTCAAGTCTGTAGAATAGGATTTGTAGGTCTGAGTACCACTGCAGATCCACAATACTTAACGGTTGGAGTATAACAAAACATTTGACTTCTTTCTGCCTAAATAGCCCATGTTGCCATTTTGATCAAATGTAAAATAATTGTGTAGCTATACTTCGGCATTTGGGATCCCTTGTATTACAATACACTTATATTTAATAAAGCATTATGTAAGAAAGTATGATATATGTGTAGTATTTCAGATGAGCCCAGACATGGAGACCCACCTGTACGGGAGACGGCCGGATAGCTTCCAGAGAGCAACACATCCTGTTGTATTTCCCTTTCTGCGCAAACAGCCACGGCAGCAGGGCTTTGTTGGTGCTGCCGATCTCTCTGAAAAGGAAAAAGCAAAAAGTAGATGTTTGTATCGCAAAATACTCAGACAGTAGCTTCACTAATCATTTAGTCATATATCCATTACAACCCTAAAACAACAACGTTTTGCGTAGAGTTTTGTTGTGCTCACAGAACACATGGACATAGGTATTAACTTATCAATAGCATATATTTGGATTTCAGACACAAAAATCCTCTTAAATATTGAATTTCACTGGTATTTATTTGTAGTTGAAATATGTCAATATATTCACTAAGAAGCTCTGTGTGGATCCTCTTAGCGGTCCCCTCTGTGTCCAGGGAAGTCGGTCAAAAGTTGTTATGTTTCAAGCTCAATGTTTTTGATATAAGTTCCTGTTTTTTGTCATTAATTTGAAAATGTTTCTTTTCCCATTCTTAAAAAAAATAAAAAAGGTAAATGGACATTACTTATATTGCGTGTTAACAGGTCTTCTCGACCCCTCAAAGCACTTTCATTCATTCACACCTCATTCGTAATGAGCAGTACCACTTGCTCTAGGGAAGATTACATCCGGGAGCCATCAGGAGCAACTCAGGGTTCAGTAGCTTGCCCAAAGACGACCGCACTCCCTCGCAGCCACATTCGCCCTGTACTATGATGTACTATGTTAAGGTAATACTATCATTGTTCCTTAATATATAAATGATATGTTTCTTTTGATTGGGTCGAACCTGTGTTTGTAACACGTACTTGTCTTGTTATGAGTTTGTATGATTGTTTGTATGATTGTTTGCTGGTTGTCGTTGTTGCGTCCTTTATTACTTTAGAATAACATATGAGCTTTGTGATCAAAATCTGATACTATACAACAGGGGTGTCAAACTCAAGGCCCGGGGGCCACATCCGGCCCGCGACTTCATTTTATGTGGCCCCGCAAGAGCTTGCAAAGAATGTAATACGTTTATTATACGATTAAATGCCGCTTTACAGAATCAGGTTGCCCATAAACTGCATGTCCCACAATGCATCTTGTTTTGTGACATGTGCACGGAAGAGACTTGCAATTATTTGCTTTCAGACGTAGTTAATTACTAAGTCATTATCCTATCCGATAATAATCCAATTCAGAGGCAATAATGTAATATAACACATTATTTTATATATATTATATATTTATATATATGTATATTTTATATAGTTACAACCGGCCCTTTGAGTGCAACCATAATGCTGATGTGGCCCGCGATGAAATTGAGTTCGACACCCCTGCTATACAACATACTAGGGGCCAGAGGTTGCGCTAGACTTTTTCGCTGCCCGTCATTTTAACGGACAGGATCGTAAAATGTCCGTCAAAATCCATTATAACCCGTCGGCCTGTACACAACTCTGCCGGGGGGTATCGTTTCCAAATGGGGGGGATATCGTTTGGAAACGATATCATTTCCTGCATAATAACACGGCATAACACCGGAGCACCGCTGCGGTGAAACTTTGGCGCTGTTCTGAGTTTGTTCTAATCTGTCAAAATGACGGACGGCTTTCAGATTTTTCCGTCATTGTTAAAAAAAAACGTCAGACGGAAAATATTCGGTTAACGCGACCTCTGCTAGGGACACACCTGGTACCACTATGGATGCTTCATGCTCTCTATACACAGTAAACACCAGCACTCACTTGGCGAGTCTCTGCAGGACCCCCACCACCTCCTGCTCCTTCCTCTTCAGCTGCTCCTCGTACGGGACGTTCCACAGCGGCGTCACCACGTTGGCGATCTGCACGCTGAGCGGCTCCTCTTCCTCCTCCTCCACCCCCTCCGTACGCTTTGATGAAGGCTGCCCCGATGCACCTTCCTCCTCCTCCTGCTTCCTCTTCCTCAGGATGGGGTCTGCTTTGGGTTTGGCCAGCCGCACGCTCAGCACCTGGCTCTTCCACTGCATGCCGTGCACCATCTTCATGGCCTTGTCGCGCTCCTCCTCGTTCTTGAAGGTGACGAAGGCGAACGTCTGCTTGCCGAACAGCTTGATTTTGTGCGGGTTGAGGCCGTGTTTGGCCAGGAACTTCTTCAGGTCGTTGAAGCCGGTGAACTTCGGGAGATTCCTGATCTCCACTTTGTAGATCTCCGATGTGAAGAGGTCTTCTTTGATGTAGCGGTACATCTCGGGGTCCAAGCTTTCCTCGTTCTCCCCTTCAGCTTTTCCTTCATCTTTGTTTGAGTCCTGGGGGGCGTCGTCAACAGGCTTCTCCTCCATTGAGGCGGGGGTATCAACCACTGGGCCGCCACTTACGTCTGCCATAATTCTGCCAATTACACAATTATTAATGATATGATATAATGATATGCATGTCTGATTTACTTAATAATGATAAAAAAGCGATGTAATTAGCTAATTTGATCTAATCTTATATACACACATTTTCTTATTGTCCACATATTCATACATTACTACAATAAAAAGTATTTGATTCTACTGTACAGTATTAAAGTATGCTCTAATTATATTGTACATGTATATTTGTTTACTTATGTCATATGTACAGTATACTGTATGTAGCCTATAATGTATTTTTCTTGGACAAAACTGTAGCTGTTTTTCATTTAATAATAAAGCCTTTGAATCTTTAAACTTACGTCTGTTTATTAATTTAAAAACAATAATCAATACGCTTTTACTCGACAGGGTGCTCAGAAATCAATCTTAGTTACGGAGATTTTATATTTGTTCTTTACAATGGTAATAATTAACTTCAAAATACGAACGTAACTCACAAATTCACATTTTATAATAGCTTTAAATAAAATGCAATAACAGCTCCTACAGACTTGAGTTCTGGCTGTATGTCACGCATACTCATCATAACAGATGAGGTGGCAACTAACGTGCACAGAAGCTGCGTGCATATCTGTTTAAGGAAATAGAGTCGTAATTATTAACTTTAATGTGCACCAGTTTAACGTTTCCTATCGTGGTAAATACCTGTAACGGTCTATTTTAGTGGTAGTCCAGACCATGTGTTTTTATGTGCCTTACCTTCTGATTTTTACTTTCTATTCCACTTCTCCCTCAGATGTTCAGGGCGCCGCCATGTTGTTTTAAACACGTGCAGCAGTGAACCCTGAACTCATTTAAAGAGACACGAGCCATTTCTGAATTCATCTTTTGTGTACTTTTTTTTGAATGCGTTTAAACGATTAATGTTTCTAATTCAACGGTATGTTTTTCAATATTAATAGTTAAATATTTTCAATATATTTTACGGTTTTGTATTTGTTCATTGGGGTAAATGTGCATTTTGGTTTAACCACTTAATTGTGTCCGAGTTTGTTGAGATCTGCAATATAATAATAATAGTAATATTAATAGTAATAATTCTCTAGGTTTTTTCATTGTGTGCTCTAGGGATACTACTGTTAGTATATATTTACTGTTTTTCTTTATGCTTTTTCTTTTACATGCTGTAATCAAACAATATCCCAATTTGGGGATCAGAGAGAGTAAATGTAACCCACTCAAATACACCCAGTGTGTGTGTGTGTGTGTGTGTGTGTGTGTGTGTGTGTGTGTGTGTGTGTGTGTGTGTGTGTGTGTGTGTGTGTGTGTGTGTGTGTGTGTGTGTGTGTGTGTGTATGTGTGTGTGTGTGTGTGTGTCGGAGAGACGGTTTTGATGTAAGAATACATATTTAGTGCCAGGAATACTAAAATGAATGTAATGGAGTTTTGGCGATTGTGCGGGAGTATCATTCAGGAGGGGAGAACCGATCCGATGAAACCCCCCGGGGTCTAGACACTGGTGGTGGTGAATGGAGGGTTGGGGTCGGTCTGAAGGGGAGGGGCTTAGCTTGACCCTGGATTCAGAGGGACAGGAGGTGACAGGGGGGAGGAGGGTTGCGTCGAGTCACCTGAAATGACAGCTGTCTGAGAGGGGAGAGTAGATTTAAAAGGGTTAGCGGAGCGCTATGATAGGCTTGTGAGAATAGAGCGAAGTGATTGGTTAAGCTGGGGAGTGACGCCCCCGATCACTTATAGAGAGGAGAGAGAGGAGAAACATGGAAATAGTAAATTAATGAGTAAAGACGGTCTTCCTGGTTGAACTCGCGCTGAGCTTCATTTAGTCTCAGATCACTTCCACATGTTCTCCATCAGCTTCGTAGCACCTTGGACATAACACAAGAAGAACATCCTGTTTTTGTTTTTGAAAGACAAACCTTTATTAATGATCCAAACATTTCCTTTGATCACACATCCCATCAGTAAAGTGTGTTCAATGATTTCATGATCAGTTTCTCTTTATCCACCATGATGTGTTTCATCTCAGCTGTTTCAAACAGAACCAGACATGATTTACTTATTGATTATTATCATGATGAGTTATGTTCTATAAAACATCAGAGTACCCACTTTCTATTTGGACAACAACAACAACAACAACAACAACTAGTCTGTAAAACAATAACTGTAATATTATACCATGTATTTCCCGAGCAAAGACTCTCAGCTATTTACAGCAGAATAATGAATGATGTACTTTTTGATTATGATCATGACAGCAAGTAATATCATTTAAAATAAACATGTGATGATGAAATAAGTGTGATAACCATCTGGGAACTCATGTGTTTGTTAATTTGGGCAACAATAACATTTAATCTGTCAGAATAATACATGTGATTATAAATGTCTCTGTTGTTTTAGAGCCAGAATAAAATGTGTAGAATAAAAGAAGCTGTGCTACTTTCTCTCTGAAGACTCGTGCACTACAAGAGAAACAACAACAAGAATCAAAAGAAATATCCAACACATATTTAGAGCAAAGTTTACACATCAGTTCAGGTGAACAAGGATCCTCCTGAGCAGTGACAGCCTCCATGGCGACACAGACACAGGAAGGAGCCGGAAGAAAGTCCAACATCTACAGAACAACTCGTGAGAAGACGTTGAAGCCCATCCCATCATGTTTGATTGACAGCTGATCTATGCAGTGAAGACATGGACAATCAGCTCTGATGGACACACGGTGAGTTTAAGAAGTAGAAGAGTTCCTCCAAGGACTTCAGGCTATTTGAGTTTACAAAACTCAGCTGTGGCTCCATAATCATAACCATAAAGCCGAACTCCAGCATGTAGCGGCTGAGTGAACGTGGTCTGGACTCTGTGGAGGAGAGTCATGGTTTCAGAGACGCTGTAGAAGGACAGAACACCTGCTCTGTGATCCAGGTACACTCCTACTCTGGAGGACGGAGGACCTGAGACGGGAGTGATGATACTGTTGTAAATAAATGAATATCTGTTTTGGTTACACTCTAAGGACCAAGATTTGTCATTGATTCCAAATACACTTTCCAGCTCCCCTGCTCTGCTGATATTCTTGTATGAGACTGCTACTCCAACTCCTCTCCCTCTCCACTCCACCTCCCAGTAACAACGTCCAGTCAGACTCTCTCTACTCAGGACCTGAGGATAATAAGTGAATCTGTCTGGGTGACGAGAATAAGGCTGTTCTTGTTCCATGAATGTTGCTTTTCTGCTCCCCTCAGATAATACCAGCTGTGTGTCTGCTGTGTTTGGATCCAGAGTGATCTCCTGTGAATATGTTAAGAACCCAGCTCTGGTGGTGGGCTCTGCTGCTGACAGTAAAACCTCCACTTCAGTCGGTGAGACGTTTGTCCATTCCTCTCTCAGGACGTCCTGTAGTTTGTCTCTGACTGCTGACAGGGCCGCCGTCACGTCCTCAAAGTAGCTCAGAGGACGGATGTTGATGCTGGAGGAGTGTGTAGCTTCACTGAGGGCTGGCAGTGAGGGGTAGCTGAGCAGGAACTGGTTGTGATCCTCTGTGTGAGACAGCAGCTTCAGCTCAGCGTCTCTCCTCTTCAGCTCAGCCATCTCCTGCTCCAGCTTCTCCTGGAGCTCTCTGACTCGACTCACTTCTCTCTTCTGCTGGGATCTGAGCTGCTGCTTCACATCAGAGCTTCTCTTCTCCATGAGACGGATCAGCTCAGTGAACGTCTTCTCACTGTCCTCCACTGCTTTATCAGCAGAGCCATTGACGGCCTCCACCTCCTGCTGAAGCAGCTTCACCTCCTTCTCTCCGTCCTGGATTCTCTGCTGGATGTTTAGTCGACTCCCCTCCAGCTCTCTCTGCCTCTCAGTCCTCTCTGCTGCAGCAGACACCGTGTCGTGGCCTTTGTGTTCGTCCACAGAGCAGAGATAACAGATACTCTGCTGATCAGTGCGGCAGAACAGCTTCTTCACCTCGTCGTGACGAGAGCAGATGTTCTCCTGGAGCTTCTTGGAGGGCTCCACCAGCTTGTGTTTTCTAAAGACAGGTGATTCATAATGAGGCTGGAGGTGTTGGTCACAGTAAGAGGCCAGACACACGAGGCAGGACTTACAGGCTCTCAGCTTCCTCCCAGTGCAGACATCACAGGCCACATCTCCAGCTCCAGCATAGCAGAGATCAGCAGGAGCAGGTGGGGGTCCAGTCTTCTTCAGCTCCTCCACTAAAGCTGCTAACATGGTGCTTTTCAGCAGGACAGGCCTCGGTGTGAAGCTCTGCCTGCACTGAGGGCAGCTGTGGATTAGCTCTCCATCCCAGTGCTGTGTAATACACTTCATGCAGTAGCTATGTCCACAGGGAATAGTCACCGGATCCTTCAGTAGATCCAGACAGATGGAACAAGAGAAGGTTTCCCGGTCCAGCTGAACTCCTTTCTGCGCCATTTCACCTCTCAGCAGCAGCGAGTGTGTGAGTTTCACTTCCTGAGAGCTGAAACTATGTGACAACATGTGTGTGTGGGTGGTGAATGTGGCCTATCAGCTCTTGTGCTTTACCCACATGTTGGTTCCTCCCCTCCTCCTCAGTGTGGATCTGAAGGGGAGGAACCAGGAAGTACAGAGTGGAGCTGGCTGCGTCTGAGAGCAGGAAGAAGAGGGAGTTTGATATGATGAAGTCAATTGAGCTGGCCAGACTAATAATGCTCCTGATATTTTTTTTAATTGATTGAATAGAGTGTATATTTTGGGTGTGAGAGCAGTTTTAAAATATATTTTCAGAAGATTTGAAAGACCCTCTACTCTAAGTGATGATGTCACGCCCTCTAGCTCTGAAGAGACACCCATTATCAAATCTAACACGGACTGAACATGTACCAAAACTTAAACGTTGATAATTCAAGAACTGTAAAAGATATCAAAAAGTCCATGTAAACATTTATAAATAAAACACATACTTTTTAAAGACTTAAAATTGTCAAAACTCAAGAAATTGTGTTTCTCAAGGATGGTACATTGGTGGTATGAATATGGCTTTCTGTCAAACACCTTGATCACTCTCTTGTACAGCTATTCTATGGGTTTAAGGTTTGTGGCACAAGCAAACGACCAGTTTGTAAAACAGTATTCAATGTGGGATAGAATCATACAGTGGAGGTATGACTTTGCAGCATTGACAGTTAAGAAAGGTCGAATTTGTTTAACATTTTGCAAGTTGAATTTAATAGTATTGGATACTTTCTTAATAAGTTTCTTAAAAGTCAAGTTTTAGTCCAATATGACTTAAACCAATGTATCAAAACTGCCGAAAAATTGAAATGAGTCAGCTTTGTAAGGAGCACTTGGTGGTCAACTGTGTCAAAAGCCTTTCTGAGATCAAGGAAGACAGCACATATGGGCTCGTGTCCAACATACATTTAACCTTTTCCACAAAGACACAGTTAGCCGTCTCAGTGGAGTGGTGAGCACAGAAACCAAACTGCATTGGGTGGAGTCGAGCGAAACTTTTGTCTAAATGTTTGGTGATTAGTTTTGACACCCATTTCCATCATAAGCACACAAAGGAGGCTTATTGAAATGCTCCATCCATAACAGCAGTGATATACAATCTTAATACATAAATAATCAAAATACAATAGGCTATATTATTATCAAATAGGCCAAATAATAACAAGTACGTTCATAACAAGTACTACTTTTGGTTCTTGAAGTATATTTTGATGCAAAAACGTTTGTTTTTAAGTAAGATTTTGAATTAAGGAAATGTACTCGTTACAGAGTTTTATTTTAAAATGTTGTATTGTTACTTTAAACTAAATAAATATATTGTTGTTTTAGTTGTTTTCCACCAGTGAGAAACAATCCACTGTGATGGTCCCAGAGACACGAGAGGCGGTGCGCGCGCTGTCATAATGTGGGCGCGGCCACACGTAGGAAATTCGGCGCGCGAAAGCTGAAGCCGGAAGTAAGGAGCTGAGGGGAGAAGGCGTCCAATTCTTCGATCAAACTACTCGCAGCATCTTTAAACATCCTCTTTTAATATGGCAGACCCAAAGGTGAGGACAACTATTTTAGGTCATCCAGTTCACCATGTCCACCTCGAAGTCAACATTTTGTTCCAAACATGTTCTTGTATATGTTTAAATCGGACAAAGTTTCTAAAGGAAACGGGGGTAGAAATGCCGACTGATATATCCCCTGATGCTAATTCAAGGCTAGTGAAAGCTTGAGCAAATTCTGACAGACAACTGGAAATGTGCAAAGCTAGATTTTATACTCTAACGCTTTCATTTGAAGCTAAAGAACTACTCAAGTGTGCAGACTGTCTGCATGCTAACATTAGCCCCTCTAATCATTAGCTATAAGCACAACAGTTGCTAACAATTCTATTCTACTGTTAGCATCCTAGCATGGGGCTAGCGACTGCGTATTATCGGGCATTCAGCAGTCACAATGCTCCACTAATTTGTAGTGACAGTTAGCCTAAACACATGTCAGCTAAATCAACTTCAACTTTAACGGTGTTAAAAAAGACACCGAGGTGTGAAAAGACAAACGTTTAATGTTAGCGAACGGCTAGCATGCTAGTGAAAGGCCTCCTTGTTAGCTCTGCAACTTCACAATGAGTTGTCTTGAAAAAACAAAGTTGAAATAACTATTTGTTCCCAGTACACAGATTAATGTAACTGGCATAAAGCCACACCTTAAGCATATACATTTTGCCCATCAAGCCAGTTGCCGTTTTATTCAATTAATTATTCCGTTATTGCAATATATTTGGCATCAGTAGCCGTTGTGTAGCTCATCTCCCGTGGCTAGCAGTGGGATGGAGCTAACTAGTGAAGCCTGTGAGCATAAAGGGTTTCCAACCTGAAGAAAGGAAAGTCTCCCGCGTTTGCTCAGTTTCATATCCGTTACATGGTGTAAAGTAACTTGAGTAGATGTACTCGGGTATTGTACTTGAGTACAATTTTGAGGTACTTGAGTATTTTAAATGTACTTGCTTCTTTGTACTTCTACTCCACTACAATTCAGAGGCAAATGGTGTACTTTTACTCCACTACATTTATTTGGTTACTTTGCAGATTTGGATTAATGATGTGAAATATTATCAACACTTACATCAGACTTCAGTTACACCTGGAGTAAATTCACAAGCTACCCTGCAGTATACAAAGTCATTCAAATGTGTTTGACCTTTTTTAACAGCTTGATAAACACATCAATATTTATAATCGAATCACGATCTGAATTAGCATTTTAGCTTTTCTTACTTCAAGTGTATTTAAATACCAATACTTTTGCTTGAGTAACATTTTGAATACAGGAGTTTTACTTGTAACAGAGTATTCTTACACTTTGGTACTTTTACTCAGGTACAAGATCTGAGCATTTCTCACACCTCTGCTTTTCACACGGTCAAAAAACTTGCACACTTCTGAATGCATACAAATAATAATACTCATAATAGCAGCATTTTTTTAACAATGACCACAATATCATTATTTTAATAAACCAAATATGAACAATTGAGGAAAATGAGGAAGAACTGATTGTTCAAATGTTGTAGTACAAGTAGTAATGTAGTTAGTGCATAAATTACTATTGCAACAAATGTGTTAATTTTCTTCATTATTAGCCGATTTGTTTTGGACCAATGCCAGTGGTTACAATGGTGGGGCCAGTGGCTTTTTACTAGGGCTGCAACAAACGACTAATTTGATAATCGATTAATGAAACGATTAATCGATTATTCGGACTATTACTGTATGCCTTGCACAATTTCTCAAACGCTCTTATTTAGCTCAACTTTTACATTTAGCTTGAGGTTGTTTTAGGCATGTGGAAACTAACAATGAAGACAATAAAGATGAATACTTGATTCAAAAATACATATATTATTCAATTTACTAAACACATTGTGAACAAAATTAACATTGCTTTTTATTTCAATTAAATAAATAATATTTCACATCAAAAGAAACAACAATGTTTTAACAAATCGTATTAAATAATCTGATGACAGACTGTAAACAGAATAGCTGAAACATTAACAAAATAAATAACTCAGTTTCCTATAATCATTAACCCATGTTTGAATCATGTAGTTAACTCCGTGTGTTGCTGCTAGCATACATAACACCTGACGTGGAAACGTTACTCGTGGATGGGGCTGCAGAGCTGCTAGAAAGACGGTCGAACCCGGTGCATTCCTCCGTCTGGATGCGGTGCACTTTTGCTAAATGTTTAGACAAATTGCTTGTGCGCCCTTATATGATAAACTGTTATTGCACTTTGGCAACGAGGATTGTCCACATCGAGACGGGTAAAGTTTAACCACACCTCGGAGCGCGTTCTCTCCGCCATCTCCGCAGTGTGCTCCGCTGCATGTAGCAGCTGCGTGTGTGTAAACGGCCCCGCCCCCTCGCACACAGACGGGGAGAGAGATCTCGTCTGGTCGAAAATGATCGGACTCATTTGTTTGTCTTTTTGCATATTAGAAACGAGTTGGCGACACTAAGACTGCGATATAATGTTTTTGTAGCAATAATACATACAGTACCGATAAAAGACCGATAACGTTGGAGCTTAACGGCGCGTAAAACACACGTGATGACGTCACCAAGGAATCGACGACTGAATTAGTTGTCAACTAATTTGGTAATCGATTAAGTCGATTAGTTGTTGCACCCCTACTTTTTACCCTTCATGTCTACCCCTGGCATCACATTCTTCTGTATGCAGAATGTGTTCCTGCCATATTAGTAGCACGCTTTTAATCGTATGCACATCAGCGTGAGAATATGCAACCCCCAAATAGAATTAAAGATGCTTGGCTCAGCAATAGCGATTTACTAAAGGCTCTGCCAGTTCCCATACAATAGCTATACTTAACCAATGAGCTCCTAAATCCCTTCATTGAAGCATCCGTGGCCTGTTGGACAATTGTCAGAAGTCATTTGGTTCTAGCACGTTTTAAAGAGTCACACTGGCCTATTCCACCACGCGCCTGATTACTCGCACTTAACTCTGAATCTCTGACACAGGTAATCAGACTTTCTTTACTAACTCATCCATTGCTTTTCCTTGTAGGACAAGGAAGAGCCCGAAACCACTGCAGATACCGCAGAGGACTCTAATCATGATCCCCAGTTCGAGCCCATTGTGTCCCTTCCTGAGCAGGATGTGAAAACATTAGAAGAGGATGAGGAGGAACTCTTTAAAATGTAAGTCTGTAGTCTTATTCAAAGACCCCACAAGTTATTTATATATACTTTTTGCACTACTTTTTATTTTGTATTTTATTATATATGTTGCTGTTGGAAGAGCTCAGGTCATAAAATGTTCAATGCCATTTCCACACTGTAGCTTTGTGCATAAAACCTTTGAATCTTATTTGTTTTAATTTAAACGATGTGATATTTGCTGAACAACTAGTAAGCCAGTTTACCTTCGTGTTCCCAGGCGGGCTAAACTATATCGTTTTGCCTCTGAGAACGAGCCCGCAGAGTGGAAGGAGAGGGGAACCGGCGACGTGAAGCTGCTGAAACACAGAGAGAAGGGAACGATCCGCCTCCTGATGAGGAGAGATCGAACCTTGAAGATCTGTGCCAACCATAACAGTGAGTCAATTTGATCAATATAAGTTATATTGCAATTTTATATCGCAACACCAAAGAAATTACAAAGAGAGGCGGGAATAACTTGTATCAACTGACAATAAATACATGTCAAACTAAAGTATGTTCGCTATACAGCAGCGGTTCCCAACCTTTTTCAACTAAGGGCCCACTTAAGAATCTACATTATTTTTCGTGGCCCACATTCAACCATAAACAATACGGAGGCTAAATAAAGTTCTGATTGGTCAATTCGGAACATGTGGCACGTTGTAAATCCAGTAGAACAGACCGCTGTGAAGGACTGTAATGACCGTTGCTAAGGAGGATCAAGAAAGGAAAAGAGGTTCAAATAAAAAATACAAAAAACCGGCTCGAGATACACTTTTTGTTATATTCCATGGAATGCTCTTAACATCCCGATAGCAATGAATATCTGAAGTGCTTTGACAAAAAATGTCATCTGTGGAAGCCGTAGTGCTGTAAAAAGCACGACCAATCATCTGAGCCGGCCCGGCTAAAGTAACTGGATGGCCTACCTGCCTGTCAGCCTTCCATCTGTGCACAAACTTATCTCGTGCCCTCATTGGTCATGTGCGCGTTCGTGTGTGTTGGAGGAGGGGCTCTGTGAGGAAGTAGCAGATTTTTCCCGGCTGTGTATTTTCAAATTCTAGCGCACTTGAGCTGGATTCTCCAAAATGACCTACCCCACCTTTAATAAAGAAATGTTTCCATACAAATCAGAATGTTTTTGCAAATGATTTGGCGGCCCACAGGTTGGGAACCGCTGCTATATAGTGTATATAGCAAAATATAGTGTATACACAAAACGTGTGCATATTTCTATTTGAGTTCCTTTCACACTAAAGCCTTCTAAGCACATATGTAGGAACTCGCACTACTAAGAAGTCTGTATGGATTTGCAATTTCAGCACATTATTTAATTTACATGAATTTCACATATAGTCAATCAATCAATCAATGTTTATTTATATAGCCCAATATCACAAATGTTACATTTGTCTCAGTGGACTTTACAGTTTGTACAAAATATCAGTATGACAATACGACACCCTCTGTCCTTAGACCCTCACATCGTACAAGGAAAAACTTCCGGAGAAAACCCACAGTTTAAAGGGAAAAATGGGAGAAACCTCAGGGAGAGCAACAGAGGAGGGATCCCTCTCCCAGGACGGACAGACGTGCAATAGATGCCGTGTGTAAATTGAAAAGATAATACATTTGCAACATAGGTAGTCCAAATATTTGGAAATGCATGTGTGTATAATAGGAAGATGAATCCACGAGGATATCCATCCAGGACCTATGATCCAGGACCACAGCCACGACTCAAGATCCAGGGCTCGCGATCCAGGACAGAGGAGCGCAGGATCATCCATGACTCCGGATCCCGGCGTATATAGACACCAAAAAGAAAGACATTTGGGGAAGCTGGGTTAATCGGAACATGAGAGTACACAGGTATAGACAGAGAGAAGGAAGAAGTAAGATGTCCCCCCGACAAACTAAGCCTATATCAGCAAAACTAGGGGCTGGATCTAATCAGCCCTAACTATAAGCTTTATCAAAAAGGAAGGTCTTAAGCGCACTCTTAAAAACGGATAGGGTGTCTGCCGCCCCGAACACAAACTGGAAGCTGATTCCACAAATGTGGAGCTTGATAAGAAAAGGCTCTGGCTCCCATTGTACTTTTAGAGACTCTAGGAACAACCAACAACCCTGCATTCTTGGAACGCAATGCCCTAGTAGGACAGTAGGGTATAATGAGTTCTTTAAGGTAAGATGGCGCCTGCCCATTAAGGGCTTTGTAGGCGAGAAGAAGAATTTTAAATTCTATCCTGTGTTCTATAGGGAGCCAGTGTAAGGCAGCCAGAACAGGAGTAATGTGGTCCCTTTTCCTAACTCTGGTTAGTACACGAGCCGCATTTTGAATCAGCTGAAGCGACTTGACTGACTTCTTGGTACACCCTGATAATAAAGAGTTACAATAATCCAGCCTTGAAGTAACAAATGCATGGACTAGTTTCTCTGCATCGTTTTGAGGCAAGATATGCCTGATTTTTGCAATGTTACGTAGATGGAAGTAGGCGGTCCTTGAAATTGATTTTATGTGGGCGTTAAAGGATAAATCCTGATCAAATATAACACCAAGATTCCTTACAGTCTCACTGGAGGCCAAATTAATGCCATCCATAGTTAGTATATCCTTAGATAATTTGTTTCGTAGATTCTTCGGGCCAAGTACAATAACTTCAGTTTTGGTCGTGTTTAACATCAAAAAGTTTAAGGTCATCCACGTTTTTAAGTCCTTAAGGCAGTCTTGAATTTTATTTAGATGATTAATTTCATCAGGCTTGATTGATAAATATAGTTGAGTATCATCCGCATAACAATGAAAGTTTACAGAATGATTCCTTATAATATTGCCTAACGGAAGCATATATAATGTGAACAAAATAGGTCCGAGCACTGAGCCCTGTGGCACTCCATGGCTAACTTTGGTTTGCGTGGAAGATTCATCATTGACACGTACAAACTGAGAGCGTTCAGATAGATAGGACCTAAACCAGTCTAAAGCAGTTCCCTGTATGCCAACTAAGTGCTCTAGTCTTTGCAATAGGATATCATGGTCGATAGTATCAAATGCAGCACTGAGATCGAGCAAAACAAGAATAGAGACACGTCCCTTGTCAGAGGCTATTAGAATGTCATTTGTGACTTTAACCAGAGCTGTCTCTGTGCTATGATGTGTTCTAAAGCCAGACTGAAAAGCTTCAAATAAATCATTGTTTTTTAAGTAATCACACAACTGTTTTGCGACCGCTTTCTCAAGAATTTTTGAGAGGAACGGAAGATTAGAAATAGGTCTATAGTTGGCTAAAACCTCTGGATCGAGGTTGTGCTTTTTAAGAAGCGGTTTTATCACTGCTACTTTGAATGATTGTGGAACATAGCCTGATAATAAAGACATATTCATAATATTTAATAAATAAGTGCTAATTAATGGAAAAACTTCCTTCAACAGCTTAGTTGGAATTGGGTCTAACATGCACGTTGATGGTTTAGAAGAGAGAATCATTGAATTTAATTGTTCAAGGTTTATGGCTGAAAAGCATTCTAGTTTACTATCTAGTGTAATATTAGAACTTACGTTTCCGGGAGCTGTTGATAACACTATACTGGTCAAAGGCAAGAGGTCATTAATATTGTTTCTAAGAGTAACAATTTTATCGTTAAAAAAGCACATAAAATCATTACTACTGAGTGCTATGGGAATAGAAGGCTCAATCGAGCTGTGGCTCTCTGTCAGCCTGGCTACAGTGCTGAAAAGAAATCTTGCATTATTCTTATTCTCATCTATTAATGAAGAGTAGTAGGCTGCTCTCGCTTTACGCAGTGCTTTCTTATATTCATTGAGAGTAATATGCCAAATTAAACGAGATTCTTCAAGTTTAGTAGAACGCCATATCCTTTCAAGTTGTCTCGACTTTTGCTTTATTTTGCGGGTTTCGGCATATAGTGCCCTTTCAATGTTTGCTAATAGGGATTGAAAGCGTTAATGTTGGAGCCATAGTGTGTATGTGTGTGTGTGTGTGTTTCTCTGAATGGTAACAGAAGAAGCAATGTGGATACAATCAATATGGTGAATATATGGCACACAAAATAAAGGATACTCAAGGATATACGAATCACATGGACGTTGTTTTATCGTCTGCAACAAAGTTCTCCCATCCCTCAGTGGCTTAAGTATAGATTAGGTTAAAAAGTCACTCCAGTTAACCTTATTCTCCCTCTTGTGACCTGCAGTTACGCCGGCCATGGACCTGAGGCCCAACGCTGGCAGTGACCGGGCGTGGGTCTGGAACACACTAGCAGATTATGCTGACGAAAGCCCCAAACCTGAATACCTGGCAATACGCTTTTTAAATGCAGAGAGTAAGTATTTATACATTGAATCCAGTGAAGTGAAAAAACTGTCCATTCTCTGCGTCGAACTCCGTCATACAGCAGCCCTTTGAACACACTCTCACTCTCATACAGCAGCCCTTTGATGTGAACACACTCTCTCCGTCATACAGCAGCCCTTTGATGTGAACACACTCTCACTCTCCGTCATACAGCAGCCCTTTGATGTGAACACACTCTCACTCTCTCTGTCATACAGAAGCCCTTTGATGTGAACACACTCTCACTCTCTGTCATACAGAAGCCCTTTGATGTGAACACACTCTCACTCTCTCTGTCATACAGCAGCCCTTTGATGTGAACACAATCTCACTCTCTCCATCATACAGCATCCCTTTGATGTGAACACACTCTCACTCTCTCCGTCATACAGCAGCCCTTTGATGTGAACACACTCTCACTCTCCGTCATACAGCAGCCCTTTGATGTGAACACACTCACTCTCCGTCATACAGCAGCCCTTTGATGTGAACACACTCTCACTCTCTCCGTCATACAGCATCCCTTTGATGTGAACACACACTCACTCTCTCGTCATACAGCAGCCCTTTGATGTGAACACACTCTCACACTCCGTCATACAGCAGCCCTTTGATGTGAACACACTCACTCTCCGTCATACAGCAGCCCTTTGATGTGAACACTCTCACTCTCCGTCATACAGCAGCCCTTTGATGTGAACACACACTCACTCTCGTCATACAGCAGCCCTTTGATGTGAACACTCTCACTCTCCGTCATACAGCAGCCCTTTGATGTGAACACACACTCACTCTCGTCATACAGCAGCCCTTTGATGTGAACACACTCTCACTCTCTCCGTTGTGTTTGCAGATGCTCAGAAGTTCAAGGTGAAGTTTGAGGAGTGCCAGGCGGAGGTCAGAAAAAGTCTAGCCGACACAGGTACATAAAACAAATGTCTTATCCAGAATATGCTTAGATGTAATGTTTCTCAACAAATGTGGAAGTGTGTGTGTGTGACCATCGCTTTTACAATTGAGTCATTTCAAATGTGTAAATAGTTTACTAAGATGTGTAAGGTGGTAGCATGACATTATTTTCATGACTCAAACACACTGAGGGTTTGATGTTGGAGTTTAGACTTGTTTATATTCAATTCAAACTAGGGCTGCTCGATTATGGCAAAAATCATAATCTCGATTATTTGGGTCAATAATTGTAATTGCGATTATTCATTGACTTTGAAAACATCCATTAATTGGAGAGAGAAAAATGAACAGTATGTTTTTAACAGTTGATTACCCTGAACTTTAAGTATAATTCTACTGAAAAACCAAAAACATAATAGTCGTTTTATTTCGATTACGTTGTTTTCGTAATTGTTGCAAGCCGTAATCGCGATTTAAAATACGATTAATTGAGCAGCCCTAATTCAAAGTAGGTGTAACATTATGTAAACCTGACACAAACAGTAAGGACATTTGTGTTGGGTAGGTGATTTCTTTGTTGCAGCAAAAACATCTTATACCGTTGGAAAGCCTGTTAATTTACAAATGGTGCCCCAAATGCATGTCCCTCATAAACGTGGCACCATTTAAAAAGGTAAATAGACTTTTTGTGTTAAGATTGACAGGGATGCAGACTCACTCTGTTCTTTGCTGTTCACTCCGGCCTAGAACTTTTTTCTGACTGCTAGATAACCGCGCAGAACGTAGTACTCTACCTGCTTTCTGATAAGCTGGTGTCAGTACGTTCTGCTACATTACTATCCAGATTCATCACCAGTTATCTGATCGTATGTTATCAAGGTGTCCGCGGGGTCTTAAAAAGTATTAAACGGCATTTTCCAAGGTATTACATTTTGTAGCTTGTTTTCAATAAGTATATAAATGGTCCAAAGAGGTTGGTCTCTACAGTCTGCCTGAATGTAATCATGGCGTAGGTGTGTATTGTGATTCTGTGTAGTTTATTTATGGCATCCCGTTGGGTTTGACGTCATCTGAACAGGACATCGCGCGCTCACTGCTTGATAGCGCGCGAAGGTCCGTTTACGCCGGTTGCTAAACAACATCGTTATGGGGAAATGCAAGTCTGCGTCCAAATGGTTGGAAGATAAGGAGGAAGGACAATCAATACTGTATATAGTCAATGTGAGGTAAAGTGTGTCGCCAAGGTAACCGGTTAAAACTCAAAATGGCGATGAGGTCTTAAAATGTATGGAAAGGGTCTTAAAAGGTCTGACTTCAGGATTCCTGCATAGACCCTGCTTATGTTCTTGATAGTAATGTAAGATACAAAGTTTAAATATTAGCATTGTTTTGAGTTGTGTTCAAAACGTTCACAAATAATTGACAGCATGTTTCACTGTTTTGTCCGCAGACGACACCGATAGCGCGAACAAAGTGGCAGAGAAGCTGGAGGAACTCTCCGTCAAAGAAAAGGCATCAGAAGAAAACAAGACGGAGGTCAAAAAGGAGGTGGAGGTGGTGAAGAAGGAGGAGGAGGTGAAGAAGAAGGAGGTGAAGGAGGAGGAGAAGAATTGAGAACCAAGAACTTGCTTTGCTGATCTTCAACTTATCAGTCTTTCCTCTTTTTTCTACAATAGACTCTAAATGAACTGAATTTGGACACTTGCATATTGTTAGTATTTTTTTTTATTATCTGTTTTGCCTCAAAATCACGAGTCATCGATGCCACTGGGGGGGGGGGGGGGGTACCAGATAGTGAATTTGAGAAAAATAAAAAGCCCATTCCTTGCACCTTGGACTGCCACGCTGTCCTTCCTCGCCATCTACAGTTAAATGTTACGAACTGTGAAGCGGGCTTGTGACCGTGACATTCCTACATTGGGGTCTTTTTTTGTTTTGTTATTCTGAAGCAGTGGGGGAGAAGAGAATGTAGGTCAGGGACCAGGCATTATAGAGGTGCATTATACCTGTAAAATCCCATAATGCATCAGTGAGCCATCTTAACCCTGTCCACTGTCAATGCGTCCACTGTGAGAGTCAGCAAGTGAGGAGGAAAGACATCTCAGTGGACGCCTTGCAGCAGTACTTTCCGGTTCCTTCTTTCATCAGTACTGATCGAAGGGGAATCCACTCCAGACATTCGAGGGGCATCAGATGCAGAATACATTTATTTTCTTTTTTTGTGTTATAATTATCTTAAAATGTCCAAACGGTTCATCGTCAGAGTGGCGGCGCTCTGACTTAAGTTCTTCACCAGGAAAATTGAGTTTCTATTTAGATCATAACATTCCCAGACTGTAAGCATGTAGAGAATATGTAACCGAGTGCCCTTTCTGATCTGTGCACACCACCGTCTCCTTTTCTTTCCACTAATGGAGTTCATAACCTCGCCTCTATAAAGTGCCAGTGCATCTGTAAATACATGGTTGAAATGTTGCCTTTCATTTGCACTCAAATGATTTGAAATGTTTCCGCTACCTTCGAATAAAAACCGTCTTAAGACCACCTTTGCCTTTTTGTATAAAGATCCCTCGCTTCCTGGGATAGATAATGTGCTAAGAAATACATACAAGTACAAAGCTATATGCTAAGAAATATAGTTTTAACCCTTGTGTTGTGTTCGAAAGCTGTTACCGTTCATGGTGTTTTATCTCAGTCCAAAACACACAAAAAATGACTCATCCAATATTGTTTTAACTACATCATAACTAACTTATTATGCATTCATAATCGAACAATCCTGTTATTGTATGGCCCAAAAACACATTACACCACATATTGTGCATGTGTGTGTTCAGGTTCAAATGTTAAGTGTACATAGTTTGTGGAAGGTGGAGTTCCCATGGGGGGAGGGGAGACCAGGTGCATGTTGCGAAAAATTGTTACGGGGGGGGGGGGAGGGGCGTCTAAAGTCAAAGATGAATCTTGATTGGGCCAAATTTGACCCCTGGTGACACAACACCAAATTATACACTTTCTTTTTTTAGAGACCTTCAGACTTGGCTAAAAGCCAGTTTTGTGATGTTTATAAAGCTGTGGTGGAGGATATCATGAAGCCTTGTTGAGCGTAGAGCGTAGTTATTATATCATTTGAACTTGAAACGGGAGACCCGAACACAACATAAGGGTTAAAGGAGTAAATGGCATTCTCTTATAAAGTCAATGTAATTATTATTTGAACAGACTATACAAGAAATAACAATGCTGTGCAGATTATTAATTCACAAGAATCAATCACTCCAAGAGTTGGACATTTTTATTTACTCTGCTCATTGGGAAATATTTCCTCTTCACAAAAATAGGAACGCATTTACATTTATAGTATATTCTATATTTTAATACATAACGATCTTTCTATTTGAGCTTCAGAAAACACATCAGCTCGCGGCTGATAAATGAAACATGACTTTTTTCTGACTGTCAGGAATGCTCCCTGACCTGCAGCGATGTCCATCCCCAAATAAAAGAACGTTGGACTAATGGCAGTCATCTTAAAGAGGAATGACATCGATCGTGTTTCGATATGTGTTCGTGATAGACTCTTATTTTCAGGTATTTCATTAGGATCCAGTTTGTTGTTTCACCGACAAAAAAACCATCAGATCTCCCCAAAAAGCATCCTTTCAAACTTCAGCCTCACAACAATTCAAAAATACATGACTGATATAGATTATTATCCTGTTGGTCAACATTACTGTGTTCATGGTAAGGCAGCTGGGTGAGACCTTAGTAGGGGGAACACTCACTACCTCAGTTATTGACCTTTGCACCCTGATCTCTGGACAAAGGAAAGGATGAATGCACCAGAAACGGGAAGAGAAAAATATTCTTGAAAAAGTGATTACATTTCCTCACTAATTACCGTGCACATCCTCCAGAACCATCCGCTCTTAAAGGGACAGTACACCCCCAAATTCATATGTTCATTTTACCTGTAGTGCTATTTATCAATTTAGATTGTCTTGCTTGTCCAAGTGAGAAATGGCTGTGAAAATATCTGCCTTCTCTCGCATGTAAATCCAAACCATCTTAATTGATAAATAGCATAACAAGTAAGAGGATATTAATTAATATTTTAGATTTTGTGCTGAACTGTCCCTTTAAATGTTACCCAGTCTTACTTCTCCATTTACTGCTTGATACATAACACTAACGGTAATTCATTGCCCCATAGTGTACACTAGTTTCAACCAGCAATGCGTTATCTTCTCAAAAGGCAACAATGGTTTATTTGTCATGCAAATTGCAGTCGGACCAAATCCACCACTTCCAACATCCATGTCAATTCTGGCTTATTCTTTCATATTCAGTTCATGCAAATTAAAACCTTCCACTTACATAATACTAGTCTGTTTAATGGTCAAAATTAATAAAACATTTTAGACTTTAAAGCAACACAAGAGAAAGGTTTTGCATCTCCGAGTGGCAGGAGATACTGGAGCTGTACCAGACAGCTGCTGCAAATTCATTTGACATTTTCCGTCTTCCTGATGTCACCCATTCACCGTCTTTGAGAAAGGAAGGGGGTGTGTAGTCACGTTTTGGCACTGAAATCCCAAGGCATCTTCAATGAAAAGCCCAACATGTGCACACATTTCCCTTCCTCACATCACTTATCCTGTAATAACATGTCATCATCCTTTCTTATACACTTCAAGGCAGAACATTGACTTTTCCTCTTATAATGACTTCATTTATTTACTGAATTTATAATTTATTAAGAAAAAAAACTCCACTCAAAATAAAAACATCCATTCCAGGCTTAGTAAAGCGTATAAAAAAGATGTATCAAACATAGCTTTTGAAAGGTTGGCTATGTAAAAATGAAACAAACCCATTTAAAAAAAAAATAGAGACAGAATAATGAATGAGCAACCAGTTATCTTCATTTCACTACACGGGACGATGGCGTGTACACCGCTTTCCATTCCTATGATTATAACATAAACAACTAACTAAACACCATTTCTTGTTTTTTCTTCAGACAGAAAACAGAAAGTCTTTTTGGTTGTGCAAGGCTGGACTCGTTCTGACTCTTGTGATGAGGTAATGTTATCTTTCAGAACAGAATCTATCCGTCCTGCACTCGTGTCGTGTTGAAATCACCCGACTGAACTCCACTAAAGCAGAGGCCGATGTGCTGCACCTTTAAGAAGGGAATACAATGGGCTAGTATAATCAAACCCTATCATGTAGCATCTCTGCTGGTTCAGTCCTGAGAAACTTATTTGTGATGAAATGAACCATGTAAGGAATTAAATGCAACGAGCCATGATATATGAGACACATTATCCAGCTTACTACACGGTTGCTCACTAAATAAATCAACAATTTCACTCACACTAGATATTATTTTCTTGTTTTTGTTGTCTTGTCTTTACGTGGAACAATTTGGCCATCATGGATCCAAAGTTGTGTGCTAACCAAAACATATCAAATGTAATATTCAAATAGTATTCGACAGGGTTTTTCTGAAGGAGGGACACTAATGTTTTTGTTGTTGCAACAACTGACGTAAAATTGACCGGGCTTCTTCCCGCAGATGAATACGACTGCATAGTCCCTTCATCAGAGCAGCAGTCTGCTATCGAAAAAGAACAGACTGTTGAATGTCCAAATTGACCAATCAGAATCAAGTATTCAACTTAGCTGTGTCATCAAGAGTGGCGCAGGAATGAGTCCTAAAACACGGAAATTAGTTAATTTTAAAACGTCCTGGTCTCCAAGTTAGCCATTTTGAAAGCGTTTTTGGATTGATCGCTGAAATAAGGTCTGTCGTCAACACAAGCTGAAGAGACGTTCACAACATAAAATGCATCAGTAAATACCCCCTGCAGATGTCAACAAGTGGCGATATAAACTACTAAACGTAATCTTGCGTCAACCTTTAGCTTAGCACAGGTAATGCACAGCCATATGATCGTCAAGTGGTGTTAATATGTGGCGATTACCCTGCTAAACAACTCGTGTAAAGTATCATAAATGTGTGTTTGGGACCCCTTGCGATGCTAACTTCTGGGTTAGCCAACAACATATGTCATCACTGCACCACTCTATACGCTAAATCTCAATGGATTTAGATTGCAACTACCAGACATGATATGATACGACTTCCCTTTCTCGATATCCCCCCTTTCTGAGATATTCATCACTTGTGTTGCCTCTCTATGCATGAGGTGCTGATCTAAATGACCCCTCCTCCATCACTTCTCAAATACTAATACTCTGGAGAAGGCATGAAAAGTACAAAGTGTTTTCTCACAGAGCTCCATGGTCGGGATGTCGGTGTTGAATCGTCGGTTTTTGTTCAGCCTTCAGCAAAGTTTGTGAGACATTCGGGTCAACATTCGCTCCATGACCACAGCTCAGAGACAACAGTAATAACATTAACAGTCCACTTTTAACCACCAAGATGATGCGCCACAAAATTAACAACAAAACACTCCTTACACACACTGTATCTGACAAACAACCAAATCTCTTTGCAGCGGGGGCGGTCGTTGGAGGTGGATCGTCTCACACTGATATCTCATACGTGGTGCCTCCTACACCCGTCACCTTTTTGACATTACTGTGACGGCTGGGGCTCAGGGTGGGACAGTCCATCTGCCCGTTTACTTTCATGGCCTCTCTGAGTGGGAAGAGAAGAGCGAGGACAATGATTTAACACAAGAAAATAACGAGATTCAACACAAACCAAACCAGTAAGGGTCGTAGCAACATGCAGGTTAGTTCAGGCGTTCTGGACAGTTTCATATGGAAACAGAGGAGAGGAGATGCATAGGCAGTTGGTAAGATAAAGGGCTGGGCAATATAGCATTCGTATGAGGCTAGATATTGTGTTAGATTTTGGATAGTGTCGAAAGTGTTTGTTTTAATAATAATAATAGATTTAATTTGTTAGCGCTTTTACAGGTGCTCAAAGACGCTTTACAGATATAGTGACGTTTTAGCAAACTTTGTAGCAGCTTAGTCATGATATCCACATTACTGATGATTGTTTGTTAAATATCTCATTGTGTAAATATTTATAAAAGCCATACAATATCGTCACACTATCTATATTGGGGTATTTGTTAAAATATATTGTAATGTTTTAAATAATCCATATCGCCCAGCCCTAGTTGGAAGTGTTCTTGTTAGTGAGACTTGGAGGTGTTAGATGAAATAAATACAAAGCATGCAAAACAAAAAGAAACGAGTAGTTACACAGCTTTATTAACTTGTGAAATAATACAAAAATTGATATTTTAACTAGAAAGGCGAACATATAAATTCCCAAAATATATGTAAGAATACACGCCAGACCGTTTTAAACATGAATAAATGGACATAACAGTTAGACAAACACCGTATTCAAACGCTACACATTGCCTCGGTTAGGACTAGTGCTCTAGTGCCCCTCAATCTGTGTGTGTCCAGCAGGAGGAGCAGGGTCTCCATGGGAACACATTCAAAGCATGCAGTCCCTCAGGGGGGGGACGTTAGGTTTCATACCTTGGGCCCCCCAGACGAGGGGAGTCTGTCCTCTCTAGGGCACTGATGTAGGAGAGTTTTTGGTGGGAGTAGGAGGGGGATCGGGGCATGGCGGGGGAGTGGGGTTGGTGGGCCGGGGAGCGGTAGAGACCCTCGGGGGGGCCGGCCCTGCTCTGGCTGCTGTTGCTGCTACTATGATCCGTGTGGAGGGAGGTGGAGGAAGTCCTGGGGGCGCGGCCCAGCGTGGAGCGTAACACTGGGGCTCGCTGCCCATAACTCACCAGCCCGACCCCCATCAGGTTGTCCCGGGACCCTCCGTAGGCGGGGGGTGTGGGGCCTCTGGAGACGGAGCCACGAGGCCCGTCCGGGTAGCAAACACTCGGGGGTAAACTGTAACCCCCGTCAAACACGCCAGAGTCCTGGGCGTAGATGTGGGTCTGAGAGCGCCCGTGAATAATCTGCCGCTTCTCCCGCTCCTCCATGTCCTTCCGCTCCTGGATGGAGGCCATGATGGTCTGGGAGAGGTTGTCATAGCGCACGGG